>NW_020954617.1:5388574-5390350 GCF_900497805.2 Vombatus ursinus
TTCTGGGTTTTTTTTTTGTTTTTTTTTTTTTGTTTTATTTTTTTGCTTTTTTATTATTGTCCAATTTTTTTTGTTACATTTTAAATTCGGAACTGTGTCCCTCCCTCCCTTCCCACCCTGTACTAGAGAAGGTCACCATTTGATGCCGATTTATAATAGTCATGCTATGTATACTTCTTTTTATCAGTTCTTTCTCTAGAGATGGATAGCATCTTCCTTCACAGGTCCTTTGTAGTTGATTTGAGTATTTATAGTACTCAGAATAACTTGGTTGTTCACAACTGTTTTTTGAACAATATTGCTGTTACTATATACAATGTTCTCTTGGTTCTGTTCACTTCACTCTTCATTGTTTCATCCAAGCCTTTCCATGTTTTTCTAAAATCAACCAGCACAATAGTATTCCATCACAATCACATATCACAGCTTGTTTAGCCATTCTCCAACTGATAGGCATCCCTTCAATTTCCAGTTCTTTGCCACCACAAAGAGAGCTGCTATAAATATTTTAGAACATATAGGTTCTCTTCTCTTTTTCCTAATCACCTTAGGAAACAGACTTAATAATGGTATTGTCGGGTCAAAGGGTATATACAATTTTATAACTTTTTGGGGATAATTCCAGATTGTTCTCCATAATGGTTGGATCAGTTCACAATTCCACCGACAGTGTATTAATGTCCCACTTTTTCCACATGCTTTCCAACATTTGTCATTTTCCCCTTCTATCATTTTAGCCAATCTGATGGGTGTGAGATATCTAAGTTGTTTTAATTTGCATTTCTCTAATCAGTAACAATTTAGAGCATTTTTATATGATTATATATAGTTTTGATTTCTTCATAGAAAAACTGCCTATTCATATCCTTTGACCATTTATCAATTAGGAGAATGACTCACATTTTATAAATTTTACAAAGTTCTCTTTGTATTTGAGATATGAAACCTTTATTCAAGAAACTGTCTATGATTTTTTCTCTTAATTTTCCACTTTACTTCTAATCTTGGCTACACTGGTTTTATTTTTACAAAACCTTTTAAATTTAATATAATCAAAATTATCCATTTCATATTTCACAATTCTTTCTATCTGTTGTTGATTCATGAATTCTTCTCCTAGCCATAAGTCTGATAGGTAATGTGTTCCATGTTCTTCTAATTTTCTTGTAATGTCTCTCTTTATTTCTAGGTTATTTATCCATTTTGACCTTATCTTGGTAAATGGTATAAGATCTACACCCAATTTCTGCCAGACTGCTTTCCAGTTTTCCCAACAATTTTCACCAAACAGTGAATTTTTATCCCAAAAGCATGTCTTTACTTTTGTCAAACACAAGGTTACTATAATCATTTACTACTGTTTATTTTATATCTACTCTGTTTTACTGATCCATCTTTCTATTTCTTAACCAATACCAGATAGTTTTGATAATTACTGCCTTATAATATAGTTTAAGATCTGATATTGCTAAACCTCCTTCCTTTGTATTTTTTTTCCATTAAATCCTTTGATATTCGTGACCTTTTGTTCTTCCAAATGAATTTTATTATTTTTTTCTAGTTCAATAAAATAATTTTTGTAGTTTAATTGCAATGGCATTGAATAAATAGATTAATTTAGATAGAATTATTTTTATTATATTGGCTCTGCCCACCCATGACCAATATTTCTTCCATTATTTAAATCTGACTTTATTTGTATAAAAAGTGTTTTATAATTATGTTCATGTAGTTCTTGGGTTTGTCTTGGCAAGTATATTCCCAGGTATTTTATAC
>NW_020954617.1:5390390-5395272 GCF_900497805.2 Vombatus ursinus
TCTACAGTTATTTTAAATGGGATATCTCTTACTATCTCTTCTTGCAGGGTTTTGTTGGTGACATATAGAAATGCTGATAATTTACATGGGTTTATTTTATACCCTGCTGCTTTGCTAAAATTATTGTTTCAACTAACTTTTTAGTTGAGTCTCTAGGATTTTCCAAGTATATCATCATTATCTGCAAAGAGAGATCGTTTTATTACCTGTTGCACATTCTGATTCTGATCCTGGTGATAATGGACATCCTTGTTTCAGTCCTGATCTTATTGAGAAGTTTTCTATCTTCTCTTCTCCCTGTTACAAATAATGCTTGCTGGTGGTTTTAGGTAGATACTTCTTATCATTTTAAGGAAAAAAAATCCATATATAACTATGCTTTTGAGTGTTTGTAATAGGAATGAACCTTGTATTTTGTCAAAAAGCTTTTTCTGCATCTATCAACATAATCATATGATTTTCGTTTCTTTGTTATTGATATGATCAATTAAGTTCATAATTTTCCTTATATTAAACCATCTCAGCATGAATTGTTCTATTTTTGTCTTTGTATCTCCTCACCTAGCACTGTCCCTTAAATATTTTAAGAATTTAATAAATGCTTGTTGAAGTGAATTGGAATCAAATCCCTTTTCCGAGGAGGGAGCCCCACTTTTCTCCCCCCAGGAATGTCCTAATCGTTGGCGCATATTGGCATTTCCTCCCTCATCCCCCTTTCCCCTTCCTGCTGCTGTCAAGTCCTTTGATGTCACCTATATACCATTGTGAGCTGACAGCCCTGCCCAGGCCCTAATGGACACAGTCTATGATAAGGGAGTGATGGTGGCACGGGAACTCAGTGACCATCCCAGAACCATACAATTAGGCCAAGCCAGTATGAGGTACCTATAATGCCATCAAGCCTGCACTTCCCAGGATCCAATGACAGACATTAGGGGCCTCCCACCCATCATGGTTGGTGAACCATACCCTGGAGTGGCCCTTGGGGTGGAAGAAGGTCTACTCTGCCAGCTGCTTCATTCTCCAGAGTTCAACCTATTTCCCAATTCAGCTGTCTTTGAAAGTAACTTCATCCAGGTACTTTTTCCCTGTTCTCCAGGTCAACTCTTGTTTGAGAAAGGAGAGCTCTCTCCAACCCCTATACCCAGGAGAGGACTGAGAGACTCACATTAGTTTTGGAATTCCTAGAGGGGAGGGGGATGAGGGAAGTGTGGGGTTGAGTTCTGAATTCTCCTCAAAGTAATTGAACCACTTACAGAGTTTTGACTGTGTAAGAGCATCAGGTCTGAACCACTGGGAAAAAGTTCTTTCGTTTTGAATCTCTACACTTGCTCCTACCTTCTCTCTTTGCCCTGCCTACCCTTCCACCCTACCTTTCTGAACTATGTGCCTAAATGAGATAGCTGGAGGGTCATGAAATTAAGACTCAGTTAAAAGTTAATGCTAGGGCAGCTAGGTGGCACAGTAGATAAAGCTCCAGCTTTGGAGTCAGGAGGACCTGTGTTCAAATCCGGCATCAGACACATGACACTTACTAGCTGTGTGACCCTGGGCAAGTCACTTAACCCCAATTGCCTCACAAAAAAAGAAAAAAAAGAATTGTAAAAAAAAAAAGTTAATGCTAGAGCTATGCCTTCGAATTCTACCTTCCACTATTGGGAGTGTTTTGGAAAGTCTTCCTGGAAGGTCAGGGATGGATAATATCAGATATGCATTGATTCTACAGGTCCATAGAACTTTTTTTCTCAACATCAGGGGGAAATTCTCATCATGGTATAACCCACAAAATTGAACCTTAGTGGCTTAAAGAAATACTATAACACTATGGGTTTGGGATACTGGTTTGGATTTGTCTTCAAAGTCTTGTATGCTGCTTGCCAGAGTCCTGAGTCAGTGAGTCTATATAGTACAGTCATATTTTTTAAATTTATGGAATAAAACAAACATTTCCATAACATAGTACAATAATGATTACACATGAAACTTTAAATCTACTATGCACAACTTGCTATTTCTTTCAAATTTACAACAAAATTATCAGGTAATTTTTTTCCTTTTTTTCTTCCCTATCTGCCCCCACTCTAGAGATGGCTATCACTAGACACAAATAAGCATATATATATATATATATACACACATACACACACATATACATATATACACACACACATATATACATATAAATATATATACATAAATTTATCCTATACATACTTCTATTTATCAGTTCTTTCTCTGAATGCAGATAACATTTTTCTTCATATGTCCTTTATGGTTAATTTGGGTATTTATAATAGTCAAAATAACTTATTAACTCAAAGTCATTCTTAAAACAATACTGCTCTTACTGTATACAGTGTTCTCTTGATTTTGCTCATTTCACTCTTCATTAGTTCATGCAAATCTTTCCATGTTTTGCTAAGATCATTGAGTTCATCATTTCTTACAGCACAGTAGTATTCCATCACAATCATATATCACAATATTCAGTCATTCCCCAATTGATAGATATCCCTGAAATTTCCAGTTCTTTGCCATCACAAAGAGAGCTGCTAAAAACATTTTAGAACATATAGATTCTTTTCCTAATCCCTAATATGATCCCTAATTATCTTTGGAAATAGATCTAGTAGTGATATTGCTGGGTCAAAGAGTATAGGCAGTTTAATATCTCTTTGGGTTTAATTCCAGATTGCTCTCCAAAATGGCTGGAACAGTTCACAGTTCCACCAACAATGAATTAGTGTCCCAGTTTTTCCATATCCCTTCCAACATTTGTTGCTTTTCCCTTCAATCATTTTAGTCAATCTGGTAGGTGTAAAATATCTCAAGATTGTTTTAATTTGCATTCAATAATTGATTGCAATGATTGCATTGCAATCAATAATGATTTAGAACATTTTTTCATATGACTATAAATTGTTTTGATTTCTTCATTGGAAAACTGCCTGTTCATATCCTTTGACCATTTATCAATTGGGAAATGACTCATATCCTTATAGATTTGACAAAATTCTCCATATATTTGAGATATGAGACTTTTATCTGATAAACTGTCTACAAAAATTTCCCCCCAATTTTCTGCTTTCCTTTTGATCTTGGCTATATTTCTTTTATTTGTACAGAAACTTTTTAATTTAATGTAATTGAAATTATCCATTTTACACCTAACTTTCCTTTCTATCTCTTATTTATTTACAAATTGTTCACCTGTCTATAAGTCTGATAAGTAACATGTTCCATGTTCTTCTGATTTTCTTGTCTCTCATCATATCTAGGTCATATATCTATTTTGATCCTATCTTGGTAAATGGTAGAAGATATTAGTCTATGCCCAGTTTCTGCCTTATCACTTTCCAGTTTTCCCAACAATTTTTACCAAGTAATGAATTCTTATCCCCAAATCATAAGTCTTTACACTTGTCAAATACAAGGTTATTATATTTATTTGCTGCTGTAAATTCTATGTCTACTCTATTCTATTGATTTACCTTTCTAATTCTCAGCCAGTACCAGAGAGTTTACTGCTTTATAATACAGTTTAATATCTGGTACTGCTAAATCTCCTTCCTTTGCATTTTTTCATTATTTCCTTTGATATTCTTGACTTTTTGTTCTTCTAAATAAATTTTGTTATTTTCTAATTCAGTGAAATTTTTCTCATAATTTAATTGGGATGGCATTGAATATATATAAATCAGTTTAAGTAAAATTGTCATTTTTATTATATTGGCCCTGTCTATCCATGAATAATTAATATCTGCCCAATTATTTAAATCTGATTTTATTTGTATAAAAAGTGTTTTATAGTTATGTTTATGTGATTCCTGGTTTTGTTTTGTTTTGTTTTTTGGCAGGTGTACTCCCAGGTATTTTATACTGTCTATAGTTATTTTAAATGTATAGTGCAGTTTTAATCAATCAATCAACAAACATATACTAACAGTGTAATTGGGCATTGCACCAGATGCTAGGGACATAAAGAGAGCTCTCTCAATGCTTACAGTTTAGTTTGGGCAAGAAAACACATAGATGAAACTTTATTAATCTAGAAATATAAGATATTACATATAAGGAGGTTGGATAAGTGGGATCAGTAAAATTCCTTCCAGTAACAGGATTCTATGACTCTAAGAGAAATGCTAAATAAGTGGACCCGGCAATAAGCATTATGAGCTCAGAAGAGATGAGAATCTGCTAGAAAGTGAGATAGATCTTAAAGATTCTTGGAAAGTGGCTACTATTGCAAACTTTATTTAAGGATACTTATCAAAATAAGCATGTTAACCTTCAGGGTTGGGGTCAGGGCAGGACTCACCATTCCCTGGAGGGCTCCCACTCAGGAAGAGTCCCCGAATGTTAGTGTATTGTTTGTAGTGGGAGCTGCTGGGTTAAGAAGTATCAATTGACTAGGGGCGACATGCTTTCATTTATATTTGATGAAGCAGATCCCTTATTATTTATTCTTGGGAAGTTTTGCAGAGAGAGCTTAGGATTTATTATTGATTGGGTAACATATACCTAGAAATTTCACCACATTTTTCACTGAATTTCAGCAAGCGGGCAGATAGTAGCCATAATTTATCTAATGGATAGCTATCATGGGGCAGAGGTCTCAGGTAGCACAGACAGCCATGAGATCAGCCTCAGAAATCTGTCAGTTGGTATAAGAGAAGTCAGTGTGGGGTTACAAATTTGCTGCAGATAATTAACTTGTAGATATTGCCTAGTAATTGCCTAATATTAATTCCCTAGTACTTAAGAATATTCATTACTTCAATTGAGTTCCCTGTTCAACCAACTTGATTCCCCTCATTCCTTCTTACAGCAGTAACACCGTTATTAAACACTCACCAAGCAATTTCTGCACTGGGACTTCACG
>NW_020954617.1:5395321-5397684 GCF_900497805.2 Vombatus ursinus
TATATATATATATATATATATATATATATATATATATATATATAAAAGGATAAATGACAATGCAACTTAATAAACATTTATTAAGCATCTATTTATTAAGCATGTATAAAGGGCAGCTAGGTGGCACAGTGGATAGAGCACCGGCCCTGAAGTCAGGAGGACCTGAGTTCAAATGTGACCTCAGACTAAACACTTGACACTTACTAGCTGTGTGACCCTGGGCAAGTCACTTAACTCCAATTGCCTAAAAAAAAAGATTAAGCATGTATAGAGCACACTGGGGGAGACAAAAAGTTCAGCCTGTGTCCCTGCCCTCATGGGCAGTCTAATTAGGGGTATATGACAAGTGTACAGATAGCTATAATTCACAAAATTATATGATAAGTTTGTGAGAGGCACAAAGTTCTGTGAAATTGAGGGGAATGATCACTAACAACTTGGGGGTATCAGGGAAGGTCTCATGGAACAGAGGTGGTACTTAAGCTAGGCTTCAGAGGGATAAATAGGATCTCAACAACTGAGTATTGTGTCTGGGAAAAGATAAGGGGGGCATTCCAGGTAGAGAGGACAATGTGAAGAAAGGTACAGAGGTGAGGGGGAAGGTGTAAGAGATATGCAGAGGACAGACAGTCATCTAGTTTGGCAGAAGTGTAGACTATATAGACAGGACTCATAGAAATATGAATGGAAAGGACTAAATCATTCATCTGTACCAGCCTGAGTGGGATCTGTCCATTCAACTCAGTGTCTATTGAGACCTACATTGCCACACTGGTAGCCACATGCCAAGCTCCAAGATTTATTTATTGCTGCCAGTGAATATTCCCCTTATCTCCCTCATCCTTTCCTAACTTCTTCCTCCTTTAGCCCTCAAGCTTCAGTTCTCCTCTGATCTTTGCCATTGGAATTGATTTCAGGTCACAAAGACTGAGGATCGGGTAGATGATGAGGATAGGTCCACAACTGTGATCCTTGGAGTGACCTCTTCAGTGCCAAGCCTGCCACTACCAAACATCTTCCTGATGGCTAACATCACCTGGCCCCACAGACATTTATCAACATGGACCAAAACCATCAATGCACCAACTATCACTCTTAGTAGGTAAACAAAATAAGTAAAATTAATAAACAGTTGAAGGAGAGGGCATTGGAAATACACTTTTATGACTGAATGTCTGGCATAGGGGCTACTCAATAGTTAGGGACAGAAAAAGAAAAAACACAAAGCTTTGGTCACCTAGGATTTAAATTTGAGTAATCTCATTATTTTGTTTCTTCTTCTTCTTCTTCTTCTTCTTCTTCTTCTTCTTCTTTTCTTCTCTTTCTCCTTCTTCTCCTCCTCCTCCTCCTTTTCCTCCTCCTCTCCCTTCTCTTTTTCTCCTTTTCCTTTTCCTCCTCTTCCTCTTTCTCTCCTCCTCCTATTTATTAAACTACTATGTGCAAGGAACTATATTAGATTTGGAGATATGATAACTTAAAAACAAAACAGTTCCTGCCTTCACAGAGCTTAATTCTAGTGAAGTACATGTCAGAATGTGCATATAAAAGTACATATGGAATATATATTCCAAAATCAATACAAGATAGTGTGGGGAAGGGAGGACACCAACAGCTGGAGGATTAGGAAAGGCTTCAGATAGAAGGTGGAACAAGTCTTGAAGTAAACTAGGCAGAGCTAAGGAAGGTAATAAATACATCATCATCATCAACAACAACAACAACAATATTATTGTTGTTATTACTATTAATATTTTATTATTTAGATAACAGAAGAAGGGGTAGAAGGTTAAGAAGCTAATTTAAAGAAGGAGGAAGTGCTCTGGGAATAGTAGTATGTGAACAATCTATTTTTTTTCTACTCCCCTGACTACTCCACTCACCCTTGTCCTTGTCTAGGAAGTCCATTCTCTGCTATCACGAAGGGAAATAGACTGATGTCTTTTTCTGGAATTATTAAAGCCAGAGATGTCCTAGGCATGTTGAGCAGTTGGACCTTTCCACTTTTACTATGGAATCTTTTCTTCTTCTTTTTTAGTTTAGCATTTTATTTTTCCCTAGTTACATGTAAAAACAATTTTTAACATTTGTTTTTAAAACTTTGAGTTCCAAATTCTCTCCCTTCTTCCCTCACCCCCACATTGAGAAGGCAAGCAATTCGATATAGATTACACATGTGTAGTCATGTAAAACATATCCATAATAGTCATGTTGTGAAACAAAATATAGACAAAAAAACTCAAGAAAAATAAAATTTTTTTTTAAAAGTATGCTTCAATCTGTATACAAACACCATTAATTCTTTCTCTGGGAATAGATAGCATTTTTAATTATAAGTTCTTCCAAGTTGTCTTGGGTCGTTGTGT
>NW_020954617.1:5397759-5405681 GCF_900497805.2 Vombatus ursinus
CATTTCTTATAGTACAATAGTATTCCATCATAATCACATACCACAACTTGTTCAGCTATTCCCCGATTGATGAGTATCCCCTCAATTTCTAATTCTTTATCCCCAGAAGACATCTGTTAGAAATATTTTTGTACATATGGGTTCTTTTCCTTTTTGTTTTTTATCTCTTTTGGGACACAGACCAAGTAATGGTATTGCTAGATCAAAGGGTATGTATGAACTCTTTTCTTTTTCTTTTTCTTTTCCTATTTTCGTTTTGTTTTGGTCAGGCAATCGAGTTTAAGTGACTTGCCCAGGGTCACATAGCTAGTGTCAAGTGTCTGAAGCCAGATTTGAACTCAGGTCCTCCTGACTCCAGGGCCGGTTATGGACTCTTTTCTAAAGAGAATTCCCGTAAGCAGAGAGAAGAACTATATTTAGATATCCTGCCACTCCCTCAGCATTTAGAATAGTATCTGGCACATAGTAGGCATTTGTGGAACTGGACTGCTTGTGGAACCTGACTGGATTGTATAAAGGGAATCCAGGCCTTAGGCAGTGTTTAATGAATGGCAAACAGAAAAAATGAGACTTCCTGGTTAAGGACGGACTCATTTTACCCAAAGTGATTAGTTCTCTCTGGTGGTGTCTTCACTTGTGCCCTTAGGATTGTCCCACTGAAATTTGTGGAGATCTTGATCTATGACAAGTCCCAACGTGTCCTGAGGGTCAGAACTGTGACTGAAAAGATCTATTACATGAAGCTCCATCCCAAACACCCTGAAACTGTCTTCCATTTCTGGATCCGACTGGTGAACATTTTACAGAAGGGCTTGTCCATCACCACCAAAGATCCCAGAATCCATGTGAATCATTGCTTGGTGCCCAAAACCCCTAGCATAATCTTTCTGGAAGAAGTAAGAGTGCTTTTCCCTAATCTTAAAGTGGGAATCAGTCATTAGGGGATGGTTTAGAGTATCCAGTCCTCAAGTGTGTAACTGTCCATCAGCAGTCTTTCTCTGAGTGCTTTGAATAATGAAAGACATAACAAGTCTTGAGTGGGCAATTTTATCAATTTTTTTAGCAAATTTTTATTGATAAAATATTAATCAATATTTTATCACTCGAATGTAAAATTCATGAGGACAGGGACTTGTGTCCTAGTCAAATTTTGTATCTCTCCCAACTTAGCATAGTGCATTGTACATAGTAGTCAATTAATAAATAATAGCTTGTTGAATATATTGACTTTGTTAGAGCAATTGATTCACAGGAGGTGAAAATAATGTATGTCCATGCACAAATAAAAATTATTTTCTTTAGAAGCCACATATTCAACTTACTGATTTTAAAAGTAAGAACAGGAAATATAAACATTTAGTAAATTTAATGGCACGTTAGCTTTTAAAAAAAACTGCCACTTCCAAATTATGGTCAGTTAAAAGAAAGAAAAAAAAAAGACAAGAGGTAGGATGAAGAAAGGAAAGGAGGGAAAAAGGGAGAGAGGGAGGGAGGAAAGAAGGAAGGAAGGAAGGAAGGAAGGAAGGAAAGAAGGAAAGAAGAAGAAAAAGCAGGATCATAGGATTATAAATACAAATTCAATGCAACAAGCATTTATGAAGTATCTACTATGTATTAGGCACTGAATTAGGTGCGGAGGATACAAAACTAAAAATGAAAAATTCCCTATCCTCAAGGAGCTTGCATTCTATGTGGGAAAACAACATGTACATTGTATATAACCAATACAAAATATACAGTTATCCCTTTCACATCGCAACTTTCCCCATTGCAGGTTGACATAAGACATTAAATGGGAATTTGGGGGGAGTTTTGCGGAAGCCACAGATGACAAAGAAAAAGTTTAGAAACTCAGAAATGTATAAAATGTACGTGTAGTGTTTGTATAATATCAACATATTTTATCTTTTAATGCCATGAATATACACAATTTCTTTTTTAAAGTTAAAATAAGTAAAAAGTAAAAGTTTACAAAAACAATGCGAAAGCCAGCAGATGATACACAAAGGCTAGTATTTTTTACTTAACATTGCCCTACATATATAGCCTATGCCAAATACTTAACCCCAATTTTACAATAAGGTACTATAAACATCAAATAAAAGAAATAGAATGACATAACACTCACTAGCTGTGTGACTCTGGACAAGTCACTTAACCCCAACTGCCTCACCCAAAAAAAAAAAAAGAAAGAAAAGAAAAAAATTCAAACTTCTCTAAGACAAAGGGAGGGCCAAAAAATTTTACGCAGATTTTCTGGATCATGGGGGTACTATGCCCCTAACCCCCATGATATGGAAGGGATAACTGTATACGAATAGGATAGAATGAAATTGAGAGTTATAGACAGAGAAAGAAACAGACAATAAAGAATTGGGGTACTCAGGAAGAGGTTCTTGTTAAATTCTAGGGGAGAAGCCAGATAAATATGTTTTTCAGTAGGGCTGTGAGGCTTCTATTTTGGATTATCACCATGTTCACAAAATTCTTAAAAGAAGGCCTGCTCTGGCCTGGTTCCTTAATCTCGATCTGAGGGAGGGAATTCCAACTCCTTAAATTATTGCCCTCAAACCAAGAGTAAAACTAAAGGTCAGAATTTGAAAAAAAAAATAGATACGACCTTCGGACTCCTTCATAACACTACACTTCAGAGGTGAGAAAAAGTCTCTTTTGCTCTTACCTACCTTCAGTTCTAGGAACCTGGTTCACCATGTAATTCTTTTTCCATGTAGTCAACAAAATATGACCCACCAGTCTCCCAGTCAAGTGAGAGCCTGGTGCTGCTGAAGGCCACAGGGGTACATGAAACCTTCTCTGATCTCTGTATAGATCGTAGCACCAAGAAAGACCGATTAAAGTAAGTGATTTGTACCCACAGTTAATCCTCAACAATTTCTCCTGCAGCCAATATCAACCTCTAGCAAAAGGGTTGTAAGACTTACTAGCAAAAGGTGGGCGGGTGTGGCTGGGTTAATGAACATAGGGATGAGGAATGAGGAGTAAGATGCTACAGTTATCACTAAGCAGTTGGTGAATCCTTAATTAACAGTGTTTCTCTGTTAGAAATAATGTTTCCCTAGCTCACCCAGCATTTTATTTTCATCTCTTATGCATTATATTCTGCTTTGCATTCTACTCATTTGTGTTTGAAACACTCGTTAAAAAAATTTTTTTAAGTCAAAGCAAACCAATTTAATCAGAAAAAAAAAGCATAGTAATATTTGCAACCACAGCCCCAGTAAAAGACAGCACAGTGAATCTCAACTCCCACTCCACAGAGATCTTGGACTGCATGAAAGGAAATCGGAAAATTCACTCATTAAATATAAAATTACTACATTTACACAAGTTTATAAACTACACTTTGCTAGCACGTAAAAGAGAGGAGAGGAAAAGCCTTAATTAACGTCCATAATCTGAAGCTGGCAGGGATGTGGCTTGTAGAGATTTCCTACCTAATAGCTTCCCCCACCCCCTTATATTTAGAATATTCTGCCTACTAGATTGCACACTCAATGAGGACAGGAAACAAGGCCTATTTAATCTTTGCATTCCCATGGTTAGCATACGGTAGGTGTCTAAAAAATGTTTATGGGATTGGATTGAACTGAATTGACCCTCAAGAAATCATTTCTCTGCTCTCCATGTTTTATTCTGACCCAGCCACACTACCCTTCTCCCCACCCCCCCCACTTTCTTTATAATAGAATAATATATAATTAAATGGGGGAGGGCTCGGGGTGTGAGGAGGAGAAATAGGCTTGACTTGAATAGTGAAGTAGCCTAATCTGTCTTTGGGATACCAACCAACTTGGTACGCTCCTCTACCCTTTCCACTTCCTTTCTCTACACACTGTAGGGTCTTATTTGCAATAATTTGATTCATATTCCATCGCACTGTAATTCAATGTTTCTGTCCCTTTCTTCATCTATGTTTTTCTTATCTTCTGTCTCTCCAATTTGTGCCTTCCTTTAAACTCTTCTCTGTCCCCCTTTTTTCCCTGACATCTTTTTCTTTCTGATTCCTCTCCTCCTCCTCTCTTGACCTCTCTCACTTTATTTTCCTTTCCTTTGAGGTTGCTACATATTATCCCTTCCTCTTCTTCATATTTTTCATCCTTCCTTCCTTCCTTCTCTCCTGCCCTTCTTTCTTTCCCTCTCTCCTCTCTTCTCTCTCTTCTCCCTCTTTCCTTCCTTCCTTTCTCTACTTTGTATGTCCCATTGCTATTAACTGTCTGCTATCTTCAAAATTTTGAGATGGTTATTTTTAACTATTTTAATATCTGCTAAATAAATACTAGTTTTACAAAATTTTAATTAAAAAAAGCAAATCCTTTAACACATTGTATGATTGTGGGGCTCCCCCTCCCCAACGTTGTTTTAGAGACTTGAATTAAGCCCTTCTCTGTATTTGGTTGAGCCCACCTGCTAATTGACGGGGTGGGCCACCAGATAGCAAAAACATCAGATTTTGTATTTGGGCCAAGACATATGCATCTGACAACACACACAATAAGTAAGTGCTCTAGGCAGAGGCCAGACCAGATGGAGCGGTACCCACTCCTTCCCCAGCAGAGGCAAAGGTTGGCTCTTCTCCTTCCCTTACTCTCCTTGGCATTCCCATCTTTTCCCTAGGCAATTTTTAGAAGCATCATACCCACTCAATATAATTATTATTTACCATTTCTATATTTATATCTATGCCTAAAGCACTTCTACTTTGGTAAAATACCAAGACTAGTTTTGAAAATACGTTTTCTTTTTTGGTGACTGGGTATCCCTATCTTGCCCAGGCTGTGGAAGTACAGTGGCCATTCCCAGGCTGATTCCACTGTTGGTAAGCAAGGAACGTTTGACCTGCTCCATTTTGGGGAGACATTGCCCCCTCTTTAAGCAGTCTGGTGACCTCTAGCTCCCAAGGACTTACCATATTGGTACTGAATTTAGAGATCAGACTCCCATGATTGGTGTTAGTCCTACTGCAGCAGAATTCAAGTGATGTACAACCCTCAGCCTCCCCTAAAAGCAGGGATTACAGGCATGTGCTACCATTTCCTCCCGAAAACACAGTTTTAATGATTTTCATTTTTCCTTTGTCTCTTTGCTTAACTTTTGGGATTCCAGGAGAAGTTCTAACAGTAATAAAACCAATGAAACAGAAATTAAAGGAGAAGCCAAATCCATCTCAGGTAAAGTAGAACATAATGCCACATCCATCCCTGACGAGTCTTTTCTTTTCTTTATTTCCTTTATTGTCAATTCCTCGATTGTCAGTTGTTGTTCAGTAGTATTCAACTCTTTGTGATCGAATTCACTGTTTCCTTGACAAAGATACTGAGATGGTTTGCCATTCCCTCCAGCTCATTTTATAGATGAGGTAACTGAGCCAACCAGGGTTAAGTGACTTGCCTAGGGTCACACAGCTAGTAAGTGTCTGAGACTGGATTTGAACCCAGGTCTTCCTGACCCCAGGCCTGGTACTCTATCCACTGCACCATTTAGCTGCCTTGTTTGAACACAGGAAATTAATAAAAATAGGTGTAACAGAACTGTTTTTGATAAAAGCAAGTCTCAATTTTAAGGACTTTTGAAAAATAGCTTGGCACAGTGGCGAAAATGCCGAAGCTAGAGTCGAGAAGACCTGGGTTAAAATTCTGCCTCTTACATTGGGTTTATGTAATCACAGGTCAAGTCCCTTGACCTCTTTCAACCCCAGTTTCCCCAGCCACAAAATGGAAATAATAAAACCTGTAATTACCTAGCTCACAGGGCTGTTGTGGGGCTCAGACAGATCATGCATGCAAAGTGCTTTCCAAACTTTGAAGCACCATAAACCTGTTAAAATTTCTGGTCGTGTGAAGTATTTTTTCAAAAGAGCAGAAGGAAGTGCAGAAGGTGGACACAGACAACCAGGGAAGTGCAGGTACCACGGAGTTTAGTTTAATATAAAATGTAATCTTTTAAAAAACAAACAGTACATGAAAGAGAGCCACAGTTTCCTATCTAGTCCTCTTTTTCTTCTTTGTGTATGGGAATGTCCATGTTGGTTAGTGTTTGCCAAGTTCATAAAAAATAAAAGTTTTTAAATAGAAAATGATTATCTAAAAATGTTTAAATAAAAAAATGATTACCAAAAAAGTTTTAAATCCTCTGGCATATGAGAATGATCCACAGGTGCTGCTTACCTGTATGACTGAGCACTTCAGCAATCTGTATTTCTTACTTGGTCTTATGATCCACAGGATATGCCAGAGGAAAACAAGACAAGTGTGATATTCAGCGATGTTCTGAGTACAACTCGAATGAGAAAATCAAACTAAAGTGGACAGGGTCTTTGAACCATGGCCTCTGGCAACAAGAGAACCCTTCTGGGGTGCAGCCACTTTCTCGGCTCAGCACCCTAGCAGCCTCCACCCATCAAATGTGGCCACTGCCACAGAGGGTCTTTCAACACAGATGACTGACCCCCAGAAATTATAGAGTAACCATCCCTCTTCACTACACTAGAACCTCACTATAATACTGTCAGCTAGGTCACAGCAGAGAATTATTCTAGAGGTGAAACAGGGTTAGAATAAGGCTTTTCCTGTACTTCCACTAAATAAACCTCCCTCGACTGGGAAGCAAGGTTGGCAATGGTTGTAAAAAAGTCCATGTTCTCATAGGTTATATTATACTGAAGCTTCAGTGTATTTGAACATCTGGGTAAGCCCTTCTTGTGAGCAGCAAATATTTAAAGGGCTGTAAAGTAGGAGAGATTCTTCTCAGCCTCAGAGGGCAGAATTAGGAGTACAAGATGGGAAAGTTGCAAAAAGATAGATTTGTTTGATGTAAGGAAAAACTTCCTAATCATTAGAGCTTTATAAAAGTGAAACAGAGGAAGCAAATAGAAAACTTTCCACGAGAAAATGTCAGAAGCCCAAGCTGTAACAAGTTGTGTCCCTCTAGCCCTTTTTGCTATCAATACCTCTTAAATATATATTTAAAGAATCAAATTCTCTGCTGAGAAAGGAAGTTATTGCTGCCAAGGAAGAAATGAACAAGCAGAGGGGAAGAAAAACATTGTAGAGGGGGATGGCCCCAGTCACATTGAGCTTTACTTTGTGTTTTCCAAGCATCCTGTAGGAGTAGAGGATTGCAGACAGAGAACACTCCCAAAGCAAGTGGTTGACATCTCAATGCCTTTGCTAGCCCTTCAAGTTGAGCCCTGCTCTTCTCCAGGGGCTAGGTCTAATCCAAGAGCCTTGATAACTAGAAGGAGATGCCTGAGAAGGGCCACTTGGTTGAGCCAATAAGAATTTCTGAAAACTTTATCTCTGGCTTGGAAAACATCACATCTTATATCAATCGTGCCTTAGGTGGTTGGCTTTTCATCTGAGCACTGGCCCCCAAAAAAAGATGTGAGAAAACACCTACCCTAACTCTTTTGCAGGGGTGTGAAGTCCACAGGTATAGAACATTGTATATATCATCGTATTTATACACATATACATATAG
Organism: Vombatus ursinus; assembly: GCF_900497805.2. NCBI lineage: Eukaryota > Metazoa > Chordata > Mammalia > Diprotodontia > Vombatidae > Vombatus > Vombatus ursinus. The sequence goes on from NW_020954617.1 coordinate 5,405,257, forward strand.
ATTAAAAAAAAAGTGAAACAGAAGGGCAGCTAGGTGGCACAGTAGATAGAGCTCTGTCTGGCCTTGGAGTCAGGAGGACCTGAGTTCAAATCCAGCCTCAGACATTTGACACTTACTAGCCGTGTGACCCTGGGCAAATCACTTAACCCCATTGCCTAACAAAAAAAAAAAGTGAAAAAGGCTGCTTCAGGAAGTAATCAATGGGTTCCCCATCACTGAAGATCTTCAAGCAAAGGTAGGAGAAACATTTGTTGGATATGTTGCAGAGAAAATTTTTGTTTAGGTGTGGTTTGTACTAGAGGAACTCTGAAGTGTCCCTTCCAACTAGTGACTCTTAGGGGCAGCTAGGTGGTGCAGTGGATAGAGCACTGGCTCTGAAGTCAGGAGGACCTGAGTTCAAATGTGACCTTAGACCAAGCACTTGA
>NW_020954617.1:5405721-5422319 GCF_900497805.2 Vombatus ursinus
GCTGTGTGACCCTGGGCAAATCACTTAACCCCAATTGCCTAAAATAAACAAACAAACAAAAAAAAACAACTAGTGACTCTTGGGGAAAATAAATTTTAAGAAAAAAAGTATTATTGAGTGGCCATTTGAAGTTAAACTGTGACCAGATAGGTTGCCAAAGAACTCCAGCCTTGGGTAACAAAAGGTTCAGTGTCTAGGAAACAGTGAGTAGTAGTAGGTTGACAAAGAAAGAGATTTTCTGAATGATGGTGACTTTAACTGGTACGTATGGCACAAGTTAGATGCATGTTTACCTAGAAGAAGTAAGAATTCTAGATCTCTCTCCTTCCATGCTTACTTAGGGGAACTGAAGCCAGGAGCACAGCATGCATCCTAAGGAGATGCTTAGAATATCCCATCATCTGGGACAAGGGGTGTGTTGATTCCTACTTCTTCTCTGAGAGACTCGGGTGATTTGACTATTCCCAGCTCTCAGTATAATGGGGAAAATGTAAGGAATTGCCAGTAAAGATGGAAGAGATTTGGGTGTAGTGCCTTGAGCTTGGCATCAGGGAAGCCCTTGAGATGCTCCCCATTTGCCAGGGCTGTGAGAAACAATAGCATCTAATAGTGGCTGACTTGAACAGCATTAGTATTGTTAGGGCACTTAAGGAAGTCAAACAGTGGGAAGACTACTGGTGGATCTCTGGGTTGGACCAGGTTATGCTTTTAAAGAAATGTTTTTACTCATATCTCTTGTTTGTGTTGCATTTCCCATCCCCTCCCATCCTGTCCCAGAGAGTCATCTGTATAATAAAGAATTTTTAAAAGAGGAAGGAAAGTGGCAAAAAGTTCTACAAAACTAACTAAAATATCAAAAAAGTCTGACGGCATGGTATTTCACATCAATGATCTGTCAGTTCTGCAAAGAAGCAGGGGACAATGTCTCGTCATATTCTTTCTTTTGGACCAAATTTGGTCCTTATCATTTGTCACCATGCAGTTTTGATTGTTTTGTTTTATTGTTCTTTTCGTTTACGTTGTTGTAGACGTTGTGTATATATTTTACCTGGTTCTTCATGCTTCCCTTTATCAGTCCATATAAATGGTCCTGTGTATTTTTCTGTTTTATCATGTTCATTGTTTCTTACAGCATAGCAATATCCTATTCCATTCAGGCACCACAATCTGTTTAACCATTCTCCAATCAATGATCATATACTTTGCTTCTGAGATTTTTGCTGCTACAAAAAAGAACTGCTATGAATGTTTGGGTGAATCTTGGCTTTGTTTTTTTTTTTGTTTGTTTTGTTTTGTTTTGTTTGTCATTGATCTCCTTTGGGTAAATGCCAACAGTGAAATCTCTGGGTCAAAGGACATGAATATTTTAGCCAATTTGTTGGCATAATTCTAAATTGCTTTCCAGAATGTGTGTAGCACTTCAGGGCTCCAGTCAGTCATACAAGCATTTATTAAGTGTTTACTATATGCCAGACACTGTGCCAAGTATACAAATATAAGCAAAAAGAAAGACAATGCCTGTCCTCAAGTAAATTACATTTTAATCAGGGAAAGACCACATATAAAAGGGAGCTGAAAAGGACTGGGCATGGGTGAGAAGAGTGGGTAGTATGGTGATGAAGTCTGTAGGGTCAGAAGCAGAGGCGGGGAAGAATGAAGGATGACTGGCTTAGGATGCTTCCTGAAAATAGAGGTTCTTAGAGGAACCCAACATTGCATTAGTGTGCCCATCTCTTTTTTTTAACCTTTTATAAAGGGATATTTACTAAGAAGATAAAGCAAGAAGTTCAGATCATTCCTCTTAATATGCCCAGGGACAAACTTTCCCCTATACCACTTTAATCGCTGGTAAAAGTGAGTTCAACCTTAAATCAGTTCCATATACAGTATAAGTGATGTCATTGTAATTCCCCCTTAGAGGCTTGCAATCCACTTTTATGCTGGGTCAAGCAGGTTGCTTGAGACTTCATACTTCACCTGGCCAGGTTGTTCACAAAATCTGCCATGGGCTCCAGCCTCTGAGACTCTGCTGGCTTGCTTCTCCTGACCTTTCAAGTTCACAAGGTTACAGCTTAGTCCAATATTCCTTCCCCTAAGAACAAGAAAGAACAAATACAAAAAGGCAAAGGACATAGACCCATATTTAGGGGCCATGTGTGGGCCCTCATTGGGAAATTAATTCCCAAGGTCTCTTCCCACCAAGAGGATTACATGTAGCATGTCTTCCTTCTATTTTAGCTAGGGAGGAAAGACTAGTGTGTGCCGTGTTTCCAAAACCTCCCCAACACTGACTGTTCACATTTTTAAAAAAATCATCCTTGCCAAGTTATCAGGAATGAGTGACACCTCAGGGATTTTCAAGTGTGCATTTCTCTTGTTCTTAATGATTTAGAGTATTCTTTCCTATTATTGTGAATACTTGGCAATTCTTCTTTGAGAATGATTTATTCATATCTTTTGACCACTTATCTGTTGGGGGAATTGAACAAAAAGCATTTAATAATGGACAGTGGATGTGGTGGTAAGAATAAATGTTGTGGGCAGAGTGGATGGTGTGTGTTGAGGATAGATTTATTGAGGCTTAGAAGAATGGTACAGCTATAGCACCTGCCATGTTTAGTCCTGGATCTCTTAGCTTGTTGGATTTGGAGTGACAAGATATGGGTTTGAATCCCTGGTCCCTGCACCTACAGATATATTACTTTAGGCAGGTAACTTAACCACTCTGGGCCTCAGTTTCCTCATCTTTAAAACAAGGGCGTTGAACTCAATGTTTAAGGTTCCTTCTAACTCTAGATCAACACCCCTATGATTATCTCCTTGTGTTATCATCATACCGGTTCATGAGAGGAGCTGTTCAGAGACGTCTAGTTGGCCTATGATTGTGGCTCATACTATTCAAGATCTATTTCCTCCTCTCAATCACACCCCAACACCCAACACACAGACAACACAATCATGACAGAGCAGGCAGGCCAACCTAGCTGAAGCAATATGGCACCCTGAGGAAGAGACAGGAGGCAACATGTGCCAGGCAAGTCAAGCCACCACCATTACTTTGACTAACATCTGCCCTCAGATCCCAATGGTTTCAGCCCAGGAGAATGAGCTTTGGGAAGGGCAGTGCTCCTTAAACCATTAGACCTACTTCTAGTCCAGCCTTTACAGCCAACATTGAGGAGAGAAGGACCCATCTTCCTTATCACCATCAGCAACAAGTGCTGATCAACTACCACTAGATAGGTACAAGAGCTCTGGGATCAGTAGCAGCACTGGCACCCCCACCTAAGACCACCATCCTTGCTCCCAGCCCAGTGGCTCCTGTCTCAGAGGGGCTAGTTGTCCCTGCCAACTGTCACACAAAGGACAGGCAAACCAGTCCAGCTGAAGCAGCAATTCAACCTGAAGGAGAGAGAGGAAACAGGATGCATCAGGCAAAGCAAACCATAATGACTTTGACCATTATTTCTTCTCAGACCCTGATGGAGACAGCCCAGGATCCTGAACACAAAAGCCTTGAGAATGCTTCCAGCCCCATACCCTCAGCCATAGCGTTGGGAAGCAACATTTAAGGAGATGCATTCTGAAAATTGCTTCTGTGGGTACTACAGCCATTGCTACTGAAAACCAAGAAAAGAATGCTCTTAACATCTAAGTCCTTGGAACTGTTAAATGGTTCTGTCTCAGAAACTAATATGAGTGTAATTCTTTCTGTGGAAATGACAGTAAAGAAGAGGCTTTAACATCCATTTTGTTGCTACACTCTAAGGACCTTCGATGTGTGTTATCTCTTCCATTAGAAAGTGAGTTCCTTGAGAACAAGGACTGTCTTTTCTTTTTGTAAACCGTTCCCCCACCCCCACCTCGCCCCCCCCGCATAGTGCTTTGCTCGTGATAAGTGCTCAGTAAATGTTTTATTCATTCATCCATCCACAACTGGAGAAATGAGAAATGATTAGTACTTACTTGTAGTCAGATCTTGCCTCATACTGCCTGAGTTTTACCAGCTGAGCTGATTCTCCATTTCCCATCCTAGTGGGTGCTGGCCATATGTGATACTACCCAGTGTCCAATATCAGCAAAATGATGCAGGACTCAGGTGCTTCTAACTTCTACGCAACTAGGAAGCAATTTCAAGGGAACTCTTTTGGGGGGAAATAGGAAAGATCTTCCTTCAGGATTGTGTGAATTTTCAGTGAATAGAGCACTAGACTTGGAGTTGGGATGAGCATAGGATCTGGAAGAGATCTCAGAGTCCATTTAGTACTAAACTCCTTGATTTACAAAAGAAGAATCTGAGGTTCAGAGAGATGAAATGATTTGCCCAAGGTCACTGAGTGTCAGAGACAGGATTTGGACCCAGGTTTCCCTGAACTGGGGCAGCTACATAGCACAGTGGACAAAGCACTGGGCCTAGAGTCAAGAAAACCTGAGTTGAAATCAAGCCTCAGACACTTACTGGCTGTGTGACTCTGGGCAAGTCACTTAACCCTATTGGCCTCAGTTTCCTCATCTGTATAATGCACTGGAGAAGGAAATGGCAAACCATTCCAGTATCTTTGCCAAGAAAATCCCAAATGGGGACACAGAGAGTTGGGAGCAACTTAACAACAGCTTCCTGACTCAACATTTAGTGTTCTTTCCACTAAGTCACCCTCCTCAAAATCCTGTGACACAGAGATTTTCACCTCTCCTTCTCTCTTTCTCAACTGAGGACCTCACTTCTTAATCCAGTGAGAAAATTGCGGACATTAGCTATTATGAGATTATAGATTTAAGAGCTGGAAAATGAGTCAATGAAGGAGACAAGAAGAAATCAGAGAAGCAGGAGAAGAACCAGAGAATGCAATGTCACAGAAAACAGTATCAAGGAGATGATACTGGCATTCAAAGCCCTTCATAATCTCCTCCCGTCCTATCTTTCCAGTCTTCTCACACCTTACTCCCCAACACATACTCTTCAATCCAGTGATGCTGGCCTCCTGGCTTTTCCTCAAACAAGGCACTCCATCTCTCAGCTCTGGACAATTTCTCTGGCTGACCCCATGCCTTTAATACTCACCTTCCTCTGTTCCAACTCCTGACCTCTCTTTGGTTTCTTTTAAATCCCAACTAAAATCTCACCTTCTATAGAAAGCTTTCCCTAACCCCTCTAAATTCCAGTGCCTTCTCTCTGTTCATTATTTCTAATTTATCCTGAATGTAACTTGCTTTGTATATATTTGTTTGCATAGGTCTCCTCCATTAGACTGTAAGCTCCTTGAGGGCAGGGGCTATCTTTTGCCTCTTTTTTGTATCCTCAGTGCTTTGTACAGTACCCAGCACAAAGTAGCTGCTTAAAAAATGTTCATTGATTGGCTGGTTGATTGAAGAGCAATGAATTTAAGAAAAAGTCATAGGACTTAGGATAATTTCTGCATCATCACAGAAATGGAAGCCAAATTCTAAGGAATTGAGTGTGTTAGGTGGTAAAGAAATGAAATGGTGTAGACAACTTTTTCAAGGAGTTTTTCAGTGCAAGGGAGGAAAGAGATGCAGGCAAAAAATGGAAGATTTTTTTTTTAAAGACAGCTAAGAACTGAGCCTGTAAAATGAGGGAAGTTGGATTAGGTGACATTGAAGAAAGATGCTAGGACTTGGTGGTTCCGTGTTTCTGAGTTTGTAGCAGTTGGGAAGGCGCCTAGGAGAGAAAAGATCAAAGATTTATGAGAGTATAACTGATGAAACAAAGTCCTGAAGAGAAAACAGGCAGCAATTTTGAGAGATTGGGTAGAGCTAGAGGAAAGTTAGCCTTGGCTGAATCAAAGCTGGCTGATTTATGGGAGATTTTCATTTTTGTCTATACCTACTCCAGAATCTTTCTCTGCTTCTTGGAGTGGGCACCATGATCCCCTAACCTTTGCAGAGATATAAACAAATTGGGGCAGCTAGGTAGTGCAGTGGATAGAGCTCTGGTCTTGGAGTCAGGAGGACCTGAATTCAAATATGGCCTCAGACACTTGACACTTACTAGCTGTGTAACCCTGGGCAAGTCACTTAACCTCAATTGCCTCACCAAAAAAAAGAGAGATACAAACAAATCGTTCTCTGGTGAGACACAATTTATTTGTTTTCTCAAAAGGGGTTTTCCTAGGTAAGAGAAAAACAAAAACAAGACACAAAAGCCAGAGAATTGACAAGTTAATGTACAGGAATCTTCTAAAATACCTTCCGTAGGCCTAATCCAAAGGTGTGCTGGAGCCAGAGAGCTAATTTTTAAGTTTTCACTGAGCATTTACACTTCAAAAATCAGCAAATACTGCAGATCAAGACTTGATTTATTATTTTGTTGAATGACTAAGCTTAAGAAAGTGAAGCTGGGCATGCTGAAAAGCAGAATGTCTGTACATTTTTTGCCATTAGAACTGCCCTAACCCTAAAGCTGGTTCTACCTATGTCTCAGTTTGTTTGTTTTATTGTTTATTTGTTTGTTTGCCTCTTGTCCCAGTGAACATCCAGGCTTGTTCTTACTATGTGGCCATTTTTGATCACTACCCTTCATTACCCTTTATACTCTGGTTCAAGAAGGATTATTCCCTCCTGAAGCCCCAGACTAATCTGACTTTTTGTTCCCAAATCTGCCCTCTACTGAACCTTCTACTATATTTTAAAAGGTGGGAGTGGAGGGGCAGCTAGGTGGCACAGTGGATAGAGCACTGGCTCTGGAGTCAGGAGGACCCAAGTTCAAATCTGACCTCAGACACATAACACTAGCTGTGTGACCCTGGGCAAGTCACTTAATCCCAATTGCCCAAAAACTTTAAAAAAAAAAAAGGTGGGAATGGGAGAAAGAGATTCATTTCTAGTTCTCAGCCCATTGGCAGAGTTGACATGATGGTAGCATACTGAACCCAATGAACATTCATACATCCTGTCTCCCTCAGGATATTGATTCTACCTACTTCCCCAGCTTACCTTAAAAATATTTTTAAAATATTTTATATGTTTATTTATGTATTTTTAAAGTTTTACTGATATCATTTCCTGATATACTCCAACCCCATAGAATCCTCCCTTTTGACAAAACCAGTAAAGGAAAGCTAACTGGCAATGACTATGTCCGATAATATATGCAATATGCCACAATGGTAGTCCCCCAACTTTCTATTGCTGAGTTCACATTGAATGAAGCACAGTTCACCTTGACATGGTGATGCCTGGTGAGGGTGGGGACCTAGAATTGTCCTGGTGTGGACACTCCCTCAAAGCAATACAGATCGACCTGTGTGTAGCTTATGGTCTTTTTGTTTTGTTTTTAATTCCTTTCTTTCATTATGAACTTTACAGACATCAATAGACATTAATGTTCCCATAGATAACATATTCTTGGAGAGTTCCTTGGAAGCACTGAAATGCTAAGTGACATCCTCAGTCACACAGAGAGCTTGTGTCAGAGGCAAGGCTAGAAGGCTCTGACTGCAGGGCTAGCCCTCTATCTATGATGTCTCTCTCCCAAATAAAAGACCTTTAATCAGCAGGAAAAGACTAGTTCCTTGGAGCAGTACTGTACATGGCATTAGTCAGACACACTTGTCAGTTAAACTGATTCTTTGTTAAACTTGTCTGAAAAACCATAACCAACAATTTTGGCACCCAAGGTAAGCAGCAGAAAGGTGCCCTCAAAACAACTTCTTTTCTTTCCTTTTAAAAAGTCTTTTTGATGTCTTCTGTTTGTAACACAAAAGGCCATTTTTCAATCCCCCTGGTAACAAAAGCAGCTGAGAAAACCCAAAAGATGGTAATGAAGTCTGATGACATTTCATTCCTGAGGTCCTCATCTCCATAAGAAGTAGGGAGTCATATGATGATTTCCCCAGAAGACAATAATATAAATTAACTTTTAAAGACAAATGCAGTTGAGAGGTGGGAAGGGGGCAATGATACTTATCTGTGTGCAGAGTGCAGAAACTTGGGCACATCCAGCCCCTGTGGGCAGAAACCCTGTTGTACTGCAAGGTCACTGGTAGGAAGGCCATGGGCACAGGATGGGCAGGTCCCAGAAAACCAGAAGAGTAAGGAGCTAACTTTGGGTGGTGTTCCTCATGGAGGGAGAAAGTCATCTCATGGCTTCCCCATTTTAACTGATTATTCTTCCTAACTAGGTGCTAAGTTCACTAACCAGTGTCCGGTAGAAGCAGCGCCCAATCTACCAACCCCTTCTGAGTTTGAATACCCTAAGCCAAGGTTCCGGTCAATCCATCCCTGTGATAGCCACGCCCTCCTGAAGAAGAACCTGCTACACACAGGATTGCTGAAAGAATTAATTGTCCATAAAAACCATACAAAAGTAGAGAAGAACCAAAACACAGACATCTGGAATCAGTGTCACAAAGTGCAGATTGCTAGCAAACATACATCCAACAACTATGTGAAATGAATTTTAAAGCATGCCAAAAGGAGTAGCAAGAAAAGTAAGAATGGCAGAGACAGCACCGGCCCTGAAGTCAGGAGGACCTGAGTTCAAATCCAGTCTCAGACAAGACATTTGACACTTAATAACTGTGTGACCCTGGGCAAGTCACTTAACCCCAATTGCCTAAAAAAAAAATTTTTTTAAAAAGTAAGAATAAATGCTGTGCTAATATCTGTGGTACATCTATAAAAACTGAGATGGAAATGGAATTAAAAATCAACAAGCCACACAGTTGCTCTGGGTCTTTCTTTTTTCTGACTTTTAGGGAAAAAAAAGTGAATTTAATAAACATCAACAAACATGTATATTTCAACACATAGAGAATGAAAAATGAGAGTTATATACAAAACTGTGAATTGCATAAAAAATATAAAAATACAACAAACAAATAGGGGAAAGAGAGGACCTGGAAAATGAATAGATTAAAGATTAATTGTACTGATGAGTATACTGGGAACACTCAGAGGTTATAGCTAATGAACTCCTAGAACAAATAATTGTGTTAAGGAAACTGGGAGGTACAGGCCTGGGAAGGGAGCCAAGTTCTTCAAAGAGAAGTTCAACAATTGAGATAAGGGGAGTGGCTTACAACTATCTGGGGACTTAGGGACTTTCTACCAAGGTCTACACCTCCCAGAAGGCTTTAGGGGCAAAGGGTAGTTGAGTCCTTAGGCATAAATCCCTTAAGCAAATTTTAAGTCAAAAATTAGGTTATTAAAATAATCTCAGAGTGATACAACAGGATGGCATCACTATCAGAACCACTGCTGTTGCCATGAATAAAGCCCAGGGGGAAAAAAAAGCAGAATGGGGAATCTTTATTTTCTCCTTGGTCCTCATGACTGTAGGGGTTGAGGGATCAACCAGTAGCGTCTGGTCAAACAAGCTCTTCATTGAGGGCCCAGAGCACATGTGCCTGTCCCCAAGGAAATAAAGAACACATGCCCATCTCTGTGGGAAAAGGTCTAATCCAGGGGTGGGGAGCCTGAAGTTGGATTTGGTCAAAGGGTCACACTTGAGGACCTCGAGGCCACAGGCTCCCCACCCCTGGATCCAAGCTCCCTTTCCATGTCAAGGAGAATGGTTCTTTTGAACTTCCATTCTAACAGGCAACAAAACTTACCTAGTGGCCAGACAGATGAACCTCTCCATTCTTAGATTTTCCAGCTTGGAAGAGCATGCCAGAACTCAGACCCTACTGGCATAATGTCCAAGAACCCCAGGTCACTGTTGCAGCACAATGAGGGACAGGAACTTGTGTGGAACCTGTGCTCCATTGATCCCTGTTACTGTCTCTCTGGTGAAGTATCTGTTCTCCGCAGCTAATCAACTGAGGGACATTTGGCACAATTGTCAAGTGTAACAGGAATTTACCAGAACTGTTTTCATTTTTGTCTTGTGTATCCTCAGAACCTAAAGCATTGCACATAGTAGAGTCTTTTAAAAAAAAGTTTTTACTGAAATAATAATTGTCATAACCAAATGCTCTAAATCACTATTGATTTGAGAAATGCACACTAAAAAACAACTCTGAGGTACCACCTCACACCTGTCAGATTGGCTAATATGACAGAAAAGGAAAATGATAAATGTTAGAGGGGATGTGAAAAAACTGGGACACTAGTGCATTGTTAGTGGAGTTGTGAACTGATGATCCAACCATTCTGGAAAACAATTTGGAACTATGCACAAAGGGCTGGCTATAAAACTATACATACCTTTGACCCAGCAATACTATCACTAGGTCTATAACCTAAGGGGATTTTTTTTTAAAGAGAAAAGGACACATTTGTACAAAAAATATTTATAGCAGCTCTTTTAGTAGTAGCTAAGAATTGGAAATTGAGGGGATGCCCATCAATTGGGGAGTGGCTGAACAAGTTGTGGTATATGAATGTAATGGAATACTATTGTGCTGTAAGAAATGATGAGCAGGACGATTTCAGAAAAACCTGGAAAAACTTACAAGAACTGATACAGAATGAAGTGAGCAGAACCAGGAGAACATTGTACACAGTAATAGCAATATTGTACAATGAAGAATTATGAATAACTTAGCTATTCTTAGCAATACAATTATCCAAGACAATTCCAAAGGACTCATGACAAAAAAATGCTATGCACTTCCAGAGAAAGAACTGATGGCGTGATTACAGACTAAAGCATACCATTTTTCCCTTTCTTTCTTTATTCCTTCCTTTCTTTTTCTTTCTCTTTCTCTCTCTCCCTCTCTTTCTCTCTCCCTCTCTCTCTTTCTTTTTAGTTTTCTTCCACAAAATGACTAATATGGAAATGTTTTACATTATGTATAACCTATGTCAAATTGCTTACCATCTCAGGGAGGGAGAGGGGAGGGAGGAAGGGATAGAATTTGGAACTCAAAAAAATTTTTAAAAGCTAAATATTATTTTTATGTATAATGGGAAAACATCAAAAATGAAAAAAGAGGGGCAGCTAAGTGGCACAGTGGATAGAGGTCTGGCCTTGGAGTCAGGAGGACCTGAGTTCAAATCCAGCCTCAGACACTTGATACTTACTAGCTGTGTGACCCTGCAAGTCACTTAACCCCAATTGCCTTGCCAAACAAAAAAGAAAAAAAAAATGAAAAAAGAAATAATAAAACTTTAAAATAATAATAAAACTAAAAGTAAGTTTTATGTCCCCCCCCCGCAGCATCCCTCTCCCGCCTAGAGATCCATCCCATATAACAAATAATATTTTCTAAGACCACAAAAAGAAAAAGAAGAAAATGATCAATATAACTAATTGATACATTGTCTGGAAATATGTGCACATATGTACACTTGTGGACCTCTCACCTCTGCAAAGATGGGGGATGGCAGTATTTTCTCCTATCTCTTCTTTTGAGCTATACTTGTTTATTATAATTTCCCAACATTCACTTTTGATTTTTTTTGTGGTTGACTTTTCTATTTACATTGTTGCAGTCACTGCATGTTTTGTTTTCTTGACTCTGTTTACTTCATTCTGCATCAGCTAATACAGATCTTTCTGTGCTTTGTATTCATCACATTCATCCTTCCTTACAGCACAGTAATATCACTTTATATTTATGTATCACAATTTGTTTAGCCATCCCGCAATCAATGGGCATGTATTTTGTATCCAATTCTTTACTAACACAAAAATCACTGCAATAAAAATGCTGGCGTACGTGGCAACTTACTTTTTACCAGTGACCTTCTTGGGGTACAAATCTAGTAATAAAATCTTTGGGTCAAAGGGCATAGACACTTTAGTTACCTTATTTTCATAGTTCCAAATTGCTTTCCAAAATGGATATGCTATTTACAACTCCACCAACAATGCACGAGTGTGCATATCTTCCAATAAACCCTTCCCAGTATAAAATATTTCCATCTTTTGTCAACTTTGCTAATTTGCATAGGGTGAAGTGAAACCTAAAGTTTGTTTTGATTTGCATTTCTCTTATTATTAGTGATTCAGAGCATTCTTTCACACAGTTGTCTATAGCTTTATGGAACAATAATATTCCGTTGCATTCACATACCATAATTTGTATAGCCATTCCCAATGGTATGGGCTATTTGTCAATTTTACAAATGACTTGTATAAAGGCACAGATACATGCTTATCAAATTTCCCAAATTTATCAAATACATTGGATGATAGAGTTCAGATCCATAAAGATCTCCACAAATTAAAACATTGAGCCAAATCTAAAAACATCAAATTATATAGAGACGAATGCAAAATCTTACACTTAGCATTTTTTCTTTTAAGAGTCAACTTCACAAGTACAAGGTAGGGGAGGATGGCTAGACAACAGTTGGTCTAAAAAAAAATCTAAAAATTTTCGTGGGTATGAGTCAATATGAGGGAACCAAATAACAAGCTAGCCAAAAAAGCTAACAATCTTAGGTTGCATTAAGAACTACAGAGTATCCAGGACAAGGTAAATGAGAATCCTTTTCATCCCTTGTCCTGGTGAGAACACATTTGGAGTATTGTGTTCTGTGCCACATTTTAGGAAAGGGGGAAAGGAAGAAAATAAGCCTTTATTGAGCACCTACTATGTGCTAGGTAGGGACAGCTAGGTAGCAAAGTGGATAGAGCACTGAACTTGGAGTCAGGAAGACTCACCTTTTTGAGTTCAAATCTGGCTTCAGATGCTTACTAACTATATGACCTTAGGTGAGTCACTTAACCCTGTTAGCCTCAATCCCTCATCTGTAAAATGAGCTGGAGAAGGAAAAGAAAACCACTCCAGTATCTTTGCCAAGAAAATCCTAAGTGGGGTCATGAAAAGTTGGACATGACTGAAAAACAACTGACCTATGTGTCAGACACTACGCTAAGCACTTTTACAAACATCTTGTTTGATTCTCTCAACACCACTGGGAGGTAGGTGCTATTATTATCCCCATGTTACAATCAAGGAAACTGAGGCAAACAGAGGTTAAGTTCCAGGGTCACACAATTAGTATGTGTGCTGTTTGTCAATTTTACAAATTACTTGGATGAAGGTACAGATGGTGTGCTTATCAAATTTACCAAATTTATCAAGTACATTGAATGATGGGATTCAGATCCAAAAAGATATTCGAAGATTAGAATATGGAGCCAAATCTAATAAAATTAAATTATATAGGGACAAATGCAAATTCTTACGTGTGGATCTTTTGCTTTTCAAAGTTAATTTTACAAGTACAAGATCGGGGAGAATCTGTCTAAGGCCAGATGTGAACTCAGGTCTTTCCGATTCCAGACCCAGCACTCTATCTACTATGTCACCAGCTAATGAAAGACATTAATAGGTTGGCGAGCATACAGAAGAGAGCTACCAGGATGATGAAAGGACTTAAGATCCCTCTATCAGCCTCAGTTAAAGGGATTGGAGGTATGTAGCCTGGAGAAGAGAAGATTTAGGGATGACCAAAGGATTGTCATGATGAAGTTTTAGATGTGTTCTATCTGACAAGAGAAATACTAGAAGTAACTTGATATAAGGAAAAACTCCTTAATAGTTCAAGTTATCTTACAGTGGAATGGGTTGCCTCAGTAAGGGGATTCCCCTCACTGGAAGTCTTCGAGCCAAGGCTGGATGACCATTAGTGGAATGTAATGCTAAGGGAATTATTGCTCAGGCATAAATCTTTGCAGAGCTGGTGGGGAGGCGTGTTCTTTCCTGAGTGGCTGTTCTCTGCTGCCATCTGGTGGTCCTTTAGTTGCTAAGTTCTCCACTGTAGGGATCTATTCAACTTGGAGTTCATAGCCCTAAGGCTCTTTTGTGATTTAGATCCCTGCCTGACACACCCAGCCAGCTGGCTTGGAGGAGCTCTTGAGCTTTATTTTTTAATTCAATTTTATTTTTTAATCAATGAAAATTTTCTTCTCTCCCTCCTATCCCATTCATCCATCATTGTCCAATTAAAAAAAAAAACCTGTTACAAACTTGTATAGTTAAAACCCAGAGTTTCCATGTCAAATAAAAAATATTAAAAACAGTCAGAAATAAAGAATTCAAGTACTGAGGAGCCACGGTAAGGATCACACATGATTTAGCATCCACCTGAGCATTCTGACTTATTATGGCAATTGCCTACCAAATTGGGAAAAAGCCCCTTCTTCAACTTAGAAGTGGACCCTGAATACAGGGGGAGATAGAATTTTACACATTAAAAATAATTAATCGGAGCAGCTAGGTGGCGCAGTGGATAGAGCACTGGCCCTGAAGTCAGGAGAACCTGAGTTCAAATCCAGCCTCAGACCAAACACTTGACACTTACTAGCTGTGTGACCCTGGGCAAGTCACTTAACCCCAAATGCCTAAGCAAAAAAAAAAACAACAACAACAACAACAAAAAACAATTAATCAAATAAGGCCAATTAATTAAAAAGAAACAATACAACATTAGGTAATCGGGTTTCTAATTGGAGAAAAGACTTTCCAAGTTGGGAGGAGGAAAATGAATAGATGCAATTCCCTGAAATAAGAAAAAGAAGTATCCATTTCCCCCAGGTCTCTGTATTCAATAAAAGGAATTTGGAAACAATAACTGACTGACCAGTACGGGGCCAGTTTTCAGAGAGGACATTTGAACTGCTTGAGATACACAATTGTGAGAAAACTCCTTGCATTGATCTTTGGATCTGACTTAAGTTTCTTAGTCTTAGACTTAGGTCCTTAGTTAAGGGTCTATAAGCAGCAGGTAGAGGTGGTCCAGCTTCCCAGCCACACAGGGCTAGGTTCAAACAGTGCAATAAAGTTTTCTCACAATTCCCACCACTGAATAGTTTTCTCAGGAGGCAGAAGTTGGAATAGATTCAATTGAATAGAAAGGGAACTGAGTCAGCTCCAGAATTGAGTCACAAGATGGAATCAGTGTGGTTCACTCCATTCCCTCAATTAACCACTTGCTGTCCTTCCCCTTAGTTCCCTCACACCACTATAAAAAAGCAGAGAACTTGGAATACAGTATTCCATAAGGCAAGGGATATAGGCTTACGTGAATAACTTACCCAGCAAAAGTGAGTAAACGAATAATTAAATAGAGGGATTCCAAGTAATGAAAAGACCAGAGCTGCATAGAAACTCTGAAGTTTAAACACAGGAGTCAAGAGAAACATAAAAAGGAAAACACAATCATAAGGGATTAAACAAGGATAAACTGCTTACATTCTAATATGGGGAAATGACATGTATCCTCTCTAAACCCTATCATTATAAGAATTCACAGAGGGGTCTAATTGGACAGAAGGCCTGGGAATAGTTCTGTTATGTCTTGATGACCTTAAAAGAAGAATGGAGAGGAAGGAGAAGAGTATATTAAGAGAGAGGAAGGTTAGGGGAAATTATCAAACATAATTGGGCTGTGAAAGTAGAAGTCTATACAAAGAGGAAGAAGTAGGAGAAGTAGCTGACACTTGAACCTCATTTTCATCTGAATTGGTCAAAGGAAGGAAGAATGCACATACACAATTGGGAGAGAAATACACGTATTTATCCTATCTTCCAACTATACTATAATTTCCCACGAGGACTTGTTTTATTCAAACTCTACACTCTCCTATGCCTAGCATAATATTCTTCCATGATGTGACCTTTAGTAAATATTTATTGACTTTTTATTCTGATCTTAGTAGGATAAGCATTTGCGTATGCAGAGTAGAACAGAAAAAGGGGATTGTATATTATATCGCATGTTTCTGTTACAGACAACTTGCTTTTCTTTTTAAATATATAATAATAGAATGGATTCTTAGCCAAAAGTCTACAAATTTTTTTGATTGTTTCATTTAATAGTATTTTATTTTTCCAATTACATGTAAATAAAATTTTCAACATTCATTTTTTGAAAGATTTTGAGTTTCAGATTTTTCTCCCTCACTGCCTCCCCTCGCCCTTCATTGATAAGTAAACATTGATATAAGTTATTGTACCGGCCGCTCCGACCTTGTGCCGGCTGCGCCGTACTCTCCTCCTATAAGGAGCAGGCTGCCAGAATCATACTCACTAGTCTTCGGAGCCTACCCAGGTGCACACACAGAGATGGACCCATCAGGAGGCTGCCAACACAGAGCTTTATTCAGAGGCCATCACAGCAAGCCATCACAGCAAGGTCAAGCAGGAAGGCCATAGCAACAGAGCAGGAGCAAAGAGAGAGCACTCCCGACCACGACCGTTCCTCAGTACCTACTTAGCCCCTCCTCCCGACTGGCTTGCAGCATTCTTTAGCATAATGGCCGGATTTGTTACAATTGTAACAAATTACCTTGGGGCGGGCTCCACCAGGTTTCTGGTGGCATTGCTCCTTGAAATGACCAGCTTTGCCGCATAGATAGTACAATTTAGTCTCTTTTGTTTTCAGCACTTCTGATAGCCCTCTTGAAATGGCTGCCTGTAGGCGGGCCACAAAATCCGGGAAGGGTTTATCAGGACCTTTTTTAATCTTGGTCATGGAGGGCCTTTGTTTCCCCAAAGCCTGAATCCTACTAAAAGCCTGTAGGGCACATTGGGATACAGCTGCAAACACTGTATTTAGTGTCTCTTTTAACTCCTTAAATTTCTTCCATTCTAAAGGGGCCCAGGTCCTCCCCCCATCGGATTCAAACACCGGGCAGGCATCTAGCCATGCCTTGGCGTCCATATCTCCTTCTGCCA
>NW_020954617.1:5422329-5422601 GCF_900497805.2 Vombatus ursinus
CTCTTTTATATACTTCTTTCCCTTGCACCTCCCGATCCGGGACCTTAACAAACATTTGTCCCATTTTCCTTCCTTCACCCTATCGGCTACGGGTCTCGTCTCTCTTCCCGCGACCAGACCAGCTGATCCACGGGGTCTCTGGCCTATTTCCTCCACCCCACGTTGGGCTCCTCTTGTACCGGTCGCTCCGACCTTGTGCCGGCTGCGCCGGACACTCTCCTCCTATAAGGAGCAGGCTGCCAGAGTCATACTTACCAGTCTTCGGTGCCTAC
>NW_020954617.1:5422751-5437669 GCF_900497805.2 Vombatus ursinus
AGTTTAGTGCACCAAGGGAGAGGGAGTGACGCATGAGGCCAGGACCGGATACAGGGAGGAGGCGTCTGGGATTAGTGCATAGACAAAGAGTACGTGACCTAGGGAGTCAGGCCCAGATACTGGGAGGAGGCGTCTGGGGTCAGTGCTACACAAAGGGACCCAGGAAGTCAGGAAGGTCACAGGAAGGAGGTGTCTGGGGTTGACGTTGCATATAGGGAGGGGACTAAGCAAAGGGAACTCGTCCTCTGCCGTCCCACTCCCATGTGGCACTGCCCCTTGCCTCAGGAGCACATGCTCCGGCTACTTCCTTGCACCCAGCTTATCTCACATAGCACTGCCCACTGCCTCAGGGCTTCTCCGTATCCAGCCCATCCCAGTTCACCACAACTCCGCCTACCGCAGCCCCTGCCTTGACTTCCAAATACCCAGATTCTACCCCAATCTTGCCACAACGCGCACCTGGCAGCTGCCAACATCAGATAGTCCCTCACAAGTTATACATGGGCAATCATATTAAACTTATTTCCACATTAGTCATGTTGTGAAAGAAACAGAAGAAAAGGGGAAAAAAACATGAATATGAAACAAAAAAAGTGAAAATAATATGCTTCAATCTCTATTCAGACTTTCAGTTCTATCTGTGAACTTTTTAAAAAGAAATATTTTGATAACTATATTTCAATATATTTGGTTTTCTTTGTAATCCTATGAATTTTATTTTATGCATTTAAAAATATGATTCTGAAAAGGGGTCCATAAGTTTCACTAGAGTGCCAAAAGGGCCGATGACACAAAAGGGTATGAGCCCCTGACCTATCCTCAGTAACTAGCACAATGTCTTTCAGATAATATGAAATAGTTAGGTGGTACAGTGTACAGAGTGCTTGGGGTCAAGAAGACCTGAGTTTGAATCCTGCCTCAGACACATATGAGTTGTATGACCCTGGGCAAGTCACTTAACCTTTGTATGCCTCAGTTTCCTCATCTATAAAATGAGAATAATAATAGTACCTACCTCCCCTAGCTGTTTTGAGGATCAGATGAGATAAGATATGTAAAGCACTTTGCAAACCTTAAAGTGCTATTTAAGTGCTAGCTTAATATTACTATTAATTATAACACTTAAAAATACTTAATAAATTGTTAATAGAGTCATTGGGGGCTTGCCAGAGAGCCAGCCTCTAGAGCTAAGTAGCCAATGTGGAGCTGGTTGAGGTGTTTGCTGAGGAATATAGACTTTGGAGCAAAGGCATGGGAGGGCACTATTTGTGAGAGACATGGCTAAGAAATGGGATTCTTTGGAGCTTCACCTTAGGTTGGATTTTTTTTATTGAAATCTACTTGAGTTTTTCTAGAAACAACTCACTGGAATAGAGAACAGGACAAGCAGAAGTGTGTGAGAAGTTTTAGAAACCCTGTTTAGCTTCTTGTCTAGTTTTAAGAGCCCCTGGGGACAAGGGGGAAGGCAAACATTAGGCTTGAAAGCCATTGTGACTATATTGGGGAATGAGATGAATATGCCTCTGACTGATGCTTTTTAAATGTGTTTTTCTAGGGGCAGTGAGGTGGTGTAGTGGATCAATCACTGATCCTCCAGTCAGGAAGACCTGAGTTCAAATTTGACCTCAGACACTTCCCAGCTGGGTGACCCTGAGCCTCAACAAAACAATAAATGTATTTTTCTCCTCCTTCCTCACTGGAATAGGGTAGTTATCTACCTTGCTGTTCTGGGAAACAAGTATCTGGACATTCACTCTAGAAGAAAGGATGATGCCAGGATTGGTACACATAAATTGGAAACCAAAGATTCTTTGACTACGGATGACTGAAGATGATTGGAGCTGCTCACCATCTCAAAGGAATTAAGTGCCATACGGAAGCTTGTCCTCTGGAGGTCTCTATTAGTGAAGAGGATGAATTTAATATCTCTCCCTTGCTCAGGCTGGGGTCTCCTACAGATTGAGGCCACTCTGATAGCCTTCCATATTTTCAAATGGTAAAAATACTCAAACCCAGTTTCTTCTTCACAAAACTGAAGAGCCAGAAGGGACCTCAGTGGACATCTTGTCCAAACTGTACCTGAAAGAAATATCCACTATACCACACCCAAGAAGCAATTGTTCAGTCTTTGCTTAAAGACCTCCAAGGAAAGGGGAACCCTCCACCCCGAGACAACTCATTCCACTTTGGGACATCTCTAATTGTTAGGAAATTTTTCCTGACATCAACTCTAAGTTTGCTTCTTTGCAGCTTTCACTCATGGCTGTTGGTTCTGCCTTCTAGGACCAAATAGAACAAATATGATCTATCTTCAATGTGATAGCCCTTCAGAAGCTCAAAGACAATTATCATGTGCTCCCTGAGTCTTCTCTAGGCAAAAAATTTCCCAGTTCTTCCGATGGATAATTTATTATGAACTCTCAAAAACTGTCACCATCTTCACTGCTCTCCTCTGGGCAATCTTCAGTTTATCAGTGTCCTTCTTAAGCTCTGGTGCCCAGGACTGAACACAATATTCCAGATGAGGTTTGGTGAGGGCAAGGTCCAGTAGGATTACCACCTCTCTTCTCCTGGAAGATATGGCCACTCATAAGGTAGCCCAAGAACTACATTAGCTTTCCTGGCTGCCATATCACATTGCTGATTCATATGCTAACTCACACTAAAATCCCCCAGATTATTTTCATAACAACTGCTATTTTCTCCATGCTTTTCTCTTCTTATCCCTTCCACATCACAACTTTCCCCATCACAGTTTCGATGTATCACGGTGTTGGCATAAGAAATTAAATGGGAATGTTGGGGGAGTTTTGGTGAAGTCCCAGCAGACAACACAGAAAAAGTTTAGAAACTCAGAAATGTGTAATATTGTATAATATCAACATGTTTTAACTTTTAATAGCGCAATAATTCATACTTCTTTTCTGGTATGAAGGGAGGGCCAAAAAATTTTACATGAATTTTCCAGCTCTTAGGGGCACTGCATCCTTAACCCTCACTATGTGGAAGGGATAACTATTTGAGAAGCTCATTTTTTGTACCTAAGCACAAGATTTTACATTTATTCCTGCTTCATTTTCTCTTGTTAGATGCAGCCTAGCACTCTAGCCTTTCAAAATCTTTTTGGATCTAGACTCTGACACACACTCTAACACTCTCTCCCAGATTTGCATCATTTGCAAATGTGATGAGCATCCATACCATTTATGTCTTTACCAAACCATTGATAACACTATTCAATAATAAAAGGCCAAACCCAAAGCCCCACAATGTACTCCCCTAGGGATCTCCTGCCATGTTGACATTGAAGTGCTAATAATCAATCTTTGAATCCAGCCATTCCATCACTTCTGAATCCATTGGATCATATTATTGTCTAATCCATACCTCTCCATCTTCTCCACAACAGTAGTATGAGATGCTTTGCTAAAATCTAGGTAAACTATAGCCAACTAGTTTAATAATCTTGTCCAAAAAAATGGAAATGAGTTTGGTCTACCATGACCAGTTTGCCACACTGGCTCTCTGTAATCCCTGCTTTCCTTTCTAGATATTTATCAATCAATTCAATTCAATTCAATAAACATTTATTAAGAGCCTACTATGTGCCAGGCACTGTGTTAAGCCCTAGGGATACAAGTAAGAAAAAGAAAGGCAGTGCTTGCCCTCAAGGAGCTCATAATCTAATGGAGGAAGACAACATATAAAAGGAAGCTGGAGAAAGGGGGAAAAGGTGGACCACTGGGGGTACCTGGCATGGGGGCACCATGTTCCTTGGAGGTCAAACCAAGCAAATTTGTAGATGGAAATGGAGAGGTAGATGGAGAGGCCAGGCCAAGCCCTCTATAACAGGGAGAGGAGAGGAGGCTGAAGGAGTTGGGAAGGTGTTGAGTATCCAAAGCTGCATTTAACATCTTGATGATGAGATTTCAGGTGATCAGCTTATCCTGGGAGGGTATCATCTCCCTTAGAATTCAAACTGAGCAGAGCAACAGATGATCTTTTCTTGAATTTTCCTAAGAATTGAAGTTAAATTCACTGCCCTAGAGTTTCTAGACTCTGTTCTCTTTCCTTTTTGGAAAATTAACCCTTCTCCAATTTTGTGGTCCCTTTCCTATTTTCTGTGATCTTTCCAGTTCCACTGATGACATTGACAATAATCACACTTTCCAGTTCTTTCAGGACCCAAGGATGTAGTTCCTCTGGGCCAGGTGACTTAAATTCATCAAAGGCAATTAGGTGCACTTTTACTATCTACTTATGTACCTTGGTCAGTCATTTTTTCTGTTATTTCCAGTGTAAAAGGTCATTCTTCTTTGCAGAGAAAACAGAAACAAAATGAGAAGTGAACAGCTGTACTTTCTATTTGTTATCTGTTGTCACCATCCCATTCACCCTAAGCAAAGATCCCACCTCTTCTTTTGTGATCCTTTTCTCCTAATATAACTTGAGAAAAACACCCAAACCTTTCTGTTGTTCTTCTCTGCTTCATCAGAATCCTGACCTGGATTATCCCTATATGAGTTCTCCTCCAAAGCAGATAAATAGGACCTTTGTGGGACATGCCCTCCTGCTTGCCACCCGGGCCCACTAGCTCTCCTACGGGCAATGCGTGGTGGCAGTGAATGATTTTTATATGGTCTTGCTTACAGAAAAGCAAATCCCAGTTTTTCTCTGATTTAGTCTATCAGCAACTTGGCATGGCATGACCTCTTTGCTTGTTTGCTACCCTGTGTTTTCTAGTGATACCAGGCTTTCATACTTGGACTTTATTCCCTGGCTGGAGTTCCTGATAGTGAACCCAAACATCATGCTGCTCCCAGTCCCATTCTGTGCTCTTCTGGGCTGAGACCATGGCCCAGTTGTAGCCCTCTTTCTCTGTTGGGATCCCAGTTTAGGTGACATGCTGGTCATGGACCTCAAAATCTTACCTTCCTTCTGATATGCCAATGTATAGGTGAATGGACAATTGAGGTTTTTGCCCAAACATCAACATGTATGGGGTTTTCAAGCATGGAGATCTGAGGGATGGGAGAATTTGGATGAAATTATGCTAGTGTGCATATATCATAAGGAAGGGAAAGGCTAGAGATAAATTATAATCTTTGTTTCTGTTTTTATTTTGGAGGATCCTAGCTAAGATGATATTGCTTTTGTGCGCTAGTGGGCATATTGAGGGCCACTTTTCCCAGCTGTAGTCAGGGCAGGGGTGACCAATAAATTCTGCACTCACTACTCAAGTCTAGTGATCTGTCTCTGCCTCAGTGTTACGGTGGGTTTTGTCTTACAATGCTTCACAGTGACTCACTACACTGTCCACAGAATCCTCTGGAGGGAGGACAATTCTGACCATATCCATAGAAAGTCTAGGATATTTAGAATTCAGATAGATTAGAAAATGTTATATAGGGAACAAAGAAAGAACCTCCTTCTTTAAATCTCTCCTATTAAAGCATCAAAGTTTTTAGTTATTATATTAGCTCATGTTTACATGGGATTTTAAGGTTTACAAAATATTATATTTGCTATTCTTTGAGGCTATTAATGTAAATATTTTAAGTCCCATTTTATAAATGAAGAAACTGAGGTTCAGAGAGGTTAAGTGAATTGCCCATGGTCACACAGACCAGACAGATCCACAGACCTGGACTTGAACCCAGGTCTTTTGACTGCAAATCCATCAATACTCTTTCCTACACTACACTCACTATCTCAGTGATGTCATCCATTGTGAGCTGACAGACTTTCCTGGGCCTTGATGAGCAAACCCTAGGCAAGTAGAAGAGGGAGGTCAGATCAGGAACTTACAATTGGCCCCTTGACTGTATAGAGAGAGATATGTTACCATCAACTCCTCTAAGTGGAAGACCCCAGGGGAAATCAAAGAAGACACTAGTTGTGCCAATACAAGATCAAGCCTACTGTTCCCCTGATGCAACAATGGTCATCAGGGGCCTCCCACCTGCAGTTAAAGAACCAGACCCTGGAGTGGGACTTGGGGTAGAAGAGGGGCTACTTTGCCAACTGCTTCATTCTCCAGAATTTAACTTGTTTCCCAACTCAGCTGTCTTTGAAAGCAACTTCATCCAGGTACCCCTAGTCAGCCATTTAAGCAAATTCTTTTCACCTCTCCCAAATCTTATATCCCGGACTTGCGAAAAACACTTATATGAACCTTGGAATCCCTGGGGAAAAAAGGGGACTGAGAACCCAGGAAAAACTCAAGGGGTTAGGTCCTAAATTTCCCTTGTTTGTGTATGTAGGGTAATGGTCTCACTTGCAAGACTTCTGCTATATAAGGCACCCAGTATGAACTTTCAGGTAGAGGTCAGTGGTCATTGTACACTAGGGACTGATTAAACTGGATCTCAATGTCCAACCCAAGGCTGTTAGTGCAAAAGTATGACTAGTATGGTAATAAGACCAAAGTAAAGTCATTACCAAAATCATAGCTTTTAATTTTACAATACTCCAAATTGAATATGAAATTTCATTAAAATTATGAGTCCTTCAGATAAAAGGACCAAATACCTAGATTTGGATAGTGTAGATCAGGTCTAAGAGTCTCCACCTGGGGTCTACAGCACCCCATGTGATCTGTAAATAGTTTTTGTGGGTTTGGATGGGGAAAAAAATTACATCTTTATTTTCACTGGTCTTTGGTTTCCTTTGTGTAATCCTCTGTATTTCCTTTTCAGTATTTAAAAATATAATTCAGACAAAGGATTCTTAGGCTTCACCAGACTATTAAATGATCCATGATGCACAAAAAGGTTAAGAATTCTTTGTCTAAATGGAGAAATTAAACAATTATTGTAAGAGACTCAGAAGTACGTTAGATGGTTGAGGAAACATTTTAGAGCTGAAATTTTCTTGGGGAGCTAACCACAATACAGACTATCTACAAGGCAGAGAGCTGAAAATTGACTTTCAATTAAGTGATTCAACCAACATAGTTGAAAGTATTTTCTACCCCTTCTTGTTACATGCTTAGATCCATGCCCTTGGGGCTGCTTTTCAGGTCACAAAGAAATGGAGAGACATCTATGACACATCTACAACCTTGGCTCTTGGTGTGACCTCATCAGTGGCATGCCTTCCTCTTCCCAACATTCTCCTAATGGCCAAAGTCAAATGGCCCAAAGGGCAATCTCCAAAGTGGATCAGACCAGTAGAAGCACCAACTATCACCCTCAAAAGGTAAAGAAGTTAATGAGGGTGAAAGAACGAAAGAGGATACCATTGAATGCCTGAAAGGCAACATGCTCTAAAATTGAATTACTGGAAAGGGCGGTTAAAGATCATCTTTCAATTTATGCTTGGAGAAACTGAGGCTCTGGAAGTTTAAGTGATTTCCCCAAGGTTGCATGGCCAGGAAATGGCAAAGCTAGAATTTGAACCTAGGTCTTTTAGTTCCAGGCCCAGTGCTTTTTCCACTATGCCAGAATCACAGATAAAGAAAAAAACATAGAGGTCCCTAGAAGCTGTATTGGTTTCTGGTCCAGTAACTTAAACTTACAATGTTAAAACTTCAAGACAATTTAGAAATCATATAGTCTAACACTCTCATTTTGCAGGTAAGGAGAAACAAAAGACCTGGTGAATGAGGAAGAGGGCTAGGGGTATGAAGACAGACCATCTGAAGGGAGAGAGAAGATAATATATGAACTAGAGACTGACTCCAATTATAGGAAATTTTTCCTTCCTTGTTATGAGATGTAATGGAAAGTTATATGACCTTGAGTAAGTGACTCTGGGTTTGCGTACTCATTGGTAAGATGAGGGCACTAACCTATACAAATTCTAGAATCCCTTTCCAGTCCTAAAATTTGGATACCTTAAAAAAAATAAAATGGTGCATCGTGTTAGGTGTCGGGACTCTAAAAGGCCAAAGACAGTACCAGCTGTCAAGGAAATCACAGTCTAATGGGGAAGACAATATGCAAAAAGCTATGAACAAACAGGTTATATACAGGTTAAATTAGAGTAATTTCAGAAAGAAGGTATAATTGTTCAGTGAGATCAGGAAAGGCTTTTGACAGAAAGTAGGACTTTAGCAGAGACTTGAAGGAAGCCAGGGAAACAGGAAGAAGTAGGAAATTAAGGTGTTTGAGGGAGTATCAACATGTATGTCGAAGCCTCCTAACATGAGGGCAGGAGTCGGGAAGACTATGAGAGAGGCACCAACCTTATTGAGGAAGGAAGGAGAGTGTCATGGGATTTGGCGATATCAGCTACCAGAATCCTCAGTGAGTGATGAGTGTGGATTGAATGGACCTCGTTATTAGGCTCTTCACTCATAAAGGCAATCCTACTCCTCAGCCCATTCCTCTGCATCTCTGACAGGTTTCCCCTCACTGGTGGGGAGGGCCATTTTGGGGGTAAAAAGAGGGAGAAGTAACCTATGCTGCAGTCCAATCACTTTCTTTGGTAAGAGGGATGTGGAGTGTATAGCCTGTATCACATTGCATGCCATCTTGGGGAGGAGGGAGGAGAGAGAGGGAGAAAAAAAAATTTGGAGCTCAAAATTTTATAAAAGTAAATGTTGAAAACTATCTTTACATATCATTGGAAAAAATAAAATACTATTGGCAGGGTATGGGGTGGGGAGAGAGAAGTGGAGGAAATAGCAATGAGTGAAAAAGGCTAATGTTACTATGTCTTTTATTTTTCTCCTTTGGTTCCCTTCTTGTAAGGTAATCCTAGCATCACTGTCCTTGCTTTTCTGGAAGCCTGGATTCTTCCAGGAGGCCTGTAACATTCTGGCCATGATTAAGTTTGTGGACTTGGAGCTTCCAGCAGACTACATGAAATACGGTAGAGAGGAGAGAGCCTCTGACCTAGGATCAAAGTTCACCAATCCTGTGGGCCAGTGTTATCCTTGGTGACCCTCAGTTCCTAGACTCTGGACCCTGTCTACCTAAAACTACATAATTGCCTGTGCTTCTTCCTCTCTTCTAGTGTGACCTAACTAGACTTGGTCCCTTTGCCTGCCTAGAGCTGTGTTACCTGCAGACTTCCCTGCTTAGTTAAATTCCTGGTCCTAAGCCTTCCTAGCCAACCTTGACCGACTTGGCTACCCATGCCCCAGAATCCTCTTGTTTCCTGATTCCTCTCTTTCTCCATTACCTATCTATCTATCTATCTGTGTCTGTCGGTCCATCTATCTCTCCCTCAGATCTTTTATTTTCTCTCTTTGCTTTTACCCCTTTTTCTTCCCTTCTCATATTTTCTCCCCTCTCTTTCACTCCCCTTATTTTCTTTCTCGCTTTCCCTTCTCCTTCTCTCTTTTTCCCTTTCTGCCCTTTCCCTTCCCTTCCCTTACCCATTTCCCCCGTTTTGGTACCTACAGCTTTCTTTTGGGGGATTGTTTTGGGGGATCACTTTATGGGATTTTATGGAGAAATTCCCCATTGTACCACTGATTCTGCTGGCTAGGGATATGGCCGTATCAAAAAGGATGAGTTCTACTGTGGAGGGGTTTCCATTTTGCCTCTTCTCTTGTGTCCTCAGGATTCTCCCACTAAAGTTTGTGGAACTCCAAGTTTGTGACTGTTCCCGGCGTATCCTGAGGGTTCGGACAGTTACTGAAAAAATCTACTACCTAAAACTCCACTTGGACCATCCTGAGGTGGTGTTCCAGTTCTGGGTCCGGCTGCTGTATATTCTGGAGAGGGGACTGTCCATTACCACTAAAGACCCGAGAATTCATGTGACTCATTGCCTAGTGCCCAAGAACCCCTGCAAACCCTCTGGGCATGCCCCAGAAATGGTAAATGGACTCCCTAGGGCCCTAATCTTCACTAGCAAAAATGGGGTCATAGGATCATGGAAATAGAGCCTGAAGGGACCTCAGATGTCATCCAGTCTAACGCTCTAGCAGCACTCTAGGTCGCTGTAGGGGAAAACATTTTGGATTACTCAGCTCTTCAGTGTGTGGCCTGAAGACAGCCTTTGCCAGTTTGGTTTGGTTTGGCTTTGATGGTTACAAATGTGAGGATCTATAGGTGGTTTATTAAGAGTCAATAATCAACTGAAACCTATTTGTACAACCAAGAAGCAACTAAACATGAGACTGCTTTTTTCCCTCAGAGAAATAGAAATTATTCCACTCATGGGAACAGAAAATATAAAGCTTCGTTACTCAGAAAAACCGTGAAATTATTCTAGTACAATAAAAAGTATTGGATGGGAACAATACATTTAACAGGTAGAAATTCAGGCCTGGGCTGTGAGAAATAGATAGGATCTCTGGATTCCATGTAAACCTCTAGCACATTTTGGGCTCCATTAGTAATAAACTAGGGAATGGGGCAGCTAGGTGGTGTAGTGGATAGAGCACAAGCCCTGGAATCAGGAGGATCTGAGTTCAAATCTGGCCTCACATACATAACACTTACTAGCTGTATGACCCTTGGCAAGTTACTTAACCCCAATTGCCTTTAAAAAAAATAAGCTAGGGAAATGATGTTTCCTTATGGCCAGGGGCCCCATAATATGGCAAAAAGGTCATAAGGGGTCCCTTTCAGACTAAAGAGAGTGTGAGCCTAGCAGCCTCACTTTACCATATGATCTTTCCAGCTCGAAATTAGCAGCCCGCCACCTGCTGGACCGAGTGAGAGCCTGGCTCTTCTTATGGCCAAGGGAGTGTCTGAAGCTTCTGCAAAACGTTCAGCAGTCTTGAGGCAGCAAAAGAAAACAGCTAGGTAAGTGCATCAAACCTCCTACCATTCTTTTCCTCCATTAAGGTAGACAGCAGGGAGATAAGGGAACGTGCCATAGGATTGAAGAGTCAACTGCTGAGAAACCCCAACTGCTCTCTGCCCTCACTCTATGATCCATGGCAATTCACACGTCCTTGCTCTCCACTATCACCTTCTTCTTAAGGACAATTCAGCTTAAAACTCCAGAGTCTAGAGTCAATGGAATAGTGTCCTTGCCCCAAGGAAGGGAAGATCTCCAGAGGCAAATTTTGAAACAAAAAAAAAAAGTCCAGAGACCTAATTACTGACCTAGGGCCTCACCTTTCTGATAAGAGAGACTGGGAGGGAGGGGAAGAGAGATTAGCAGCCCACAGCTTGGAATGGTATGTAAATCTTCTCATCTATTCTCCTTTTCCCTGTAACATTTTTTAGTATTAACTGGGCTTCAGCCCTTAACCCAATGGACAGGGGTATAATTTTGGAAGGTCACTCAAAAAATCACCAACTTGTGCTCCTGCCCACAGATGCCCTGGGGACATCAGTATCTGGCTTATTTTGCTTTCCTCAAAAGGGCCCTCATCTCCCTTCCAGCACTCAAGCTAATTAGATAGACGTCAAATATTAGAAAAGTTTTATTTACACAACAAAAATACAGAAAAAGCTTGGACCTGAGCCCATAGTCAAGAAAATACTCCCACTTTCCTCATGAGAAAAGAATCTCAGGAACTCTGAAGAGTTCATTTCCTTTCCCCACCACTTGGATTTATATAGACCACATCAGTCACAGTACAGGCAAAAAGTTGGGTTGCATATGTTTTAGGTGCACAGATTCACTCCTCCCTTAATAGCTTTGTACCTCCTTGCTCCTTAGTACGTGGAGCTCCCTGTAGGAACCTTATTGATGCACAGGCCTCTCTCTAGGTCTTGTCTTCAGGTCAGTATCTCTTTTTTTCTCTTTGAGTTCCGTGTGATCCTTCAGACCTAAAAGCAAATGCCTTGTGCTATAGGAACATAAAAGGAACAGTTTACCTGCACTGCTGTTAAATTTTTACGTATGTAAGGGAAGCTCCTGCTTGCTCTCCTTAGATAAGCCTTAGGCAAGATGGTAGCTTCTAAATGATATGTTTAAATTCCTTAGGCTGCATTTGCTAATAGACCAAGACTCAGTATTAAGACTAGATAGCTGTGGAGGAAGCATGGGTTAAAAGTATTTGCTTAAAAGTAGCTAAATCTGCCAAAATGAAAAGGGTGTGGAAATCCCTGGTGTCCAGGAGAACAGCGTATAGAATAAAGAGAAAAGAAAACAGAACAGGAATGAGATCATTAGGACAAGTAACTAGATGACAGAAATGCAAAATCAGAAGGGGTGGAGACTTCTGTTGGAGGGTGGAGATCAATCTCTCAGACACTCAGAAAATCAGATAGGAGAGTATTCACATTCTCAGGGCAGGGCTTCTTAAACTGAGCAGGTTCACCTTAATTGTAACCTTTTTTTTTTCTTCAATATTTTGCTAACTGTATTTCAATATAATTTTCCTTTGTAATCCTATAGATTTTATTTTATGCATTTAAATATGTGATTCTGAGAACTGCAAAAGGAGTCCATAATACAAGAATGGTTTAAAATCCCTTTCTCAGAGAGAGAGCCTAAACTTGGATTGGGAATAGAAATGGGTGGGGGGGGGGAAGGGGGGGGAGGGAATAAGATTATAGACTACTCAAACAGAAGACCTGGCAGTCCAGGACTGAAATGATCAGCCCAGGTGACTGATTAAAGGTATCTAGAACCAAGGGGTCTTTATTATACCATTTTGAGGGGCAAGCTAGATTTAGATGAATTCTGTATCAGCACTTGATTTTAGCACACAATATCTGGCACGTAGAATAAGCACTTAATGAATGTTTATTGACTTTTTTTACTATACCTGTATAGAATTTATACCGTGATAAATTCTGCTCATAACAGTGCTGAGGAGAGGATATGGGAGAGCTAAAAGAGAGTCAGGCAAGGGCCCTAAGGCACAGCCCCCAGAATACAACAAACATTTAATATGTATCTATCATATACTAAGGGCTGGGGATACAGAGAAATTAAAAATAATCCTTGCCTTCAAGTAGGACAAAAATCCCTATGCCTTGGCTCAAGGCAATAGGAATGTGACAGACAGCAAAAGAAGGTAGCTTGATATTGTTTTGCCACTATGTCTAACTAGGAAAATCAATCCAAGAGTGAATTGGGTCTGCCTATTGGAAGATTTACAGGTGTGGCTTGTCTAAGAAAGTGGTAGGAAATAAAAAAAAAAAAACACTAATTTTTTTAAGCAAATTACTTTCATTAAGTTAAAAAGTGAAATTCCTAGAAATTTTTATTCTCTCTGTTTAACCTCATACAAGAGTCTTTTAAAATTTGTTTTTCAAATCACTGTTTCCTCAATAAAGGCTTTTTATTTTTTTTATTTTTTATTTTTTATTTTTAGGCAATTGGGGTTAAGTGACTTGACCAGGGTCACACAAAATAAAGGCTTTTTTAAAAAAAATAATTTATTTTTCCCCAATTACATATAAAAACAATTTTTAACATTCATTTTTTAAAATTTCAAGTTCCAAATTCTCTTCCTTGCTCCTTCTCCTCTCCCCTCATTGAGAAGGTAAGCATTGATATAGTTTATACATATGCAATTTTGTAAAACATATTTCCACATTAGTCATGTTACAAAAGAAGACAGAAAAAAAACAAAAAAAGTGAAAAATAGTATGCTTTGATACACATTCAGACTCCATCAGTTCTTTCTCTAGCTGTGGATAGATGGAATTTTTCATCATGAGTCCTTTGGAATTGTCTTGTATCACTGTATTGCTGAGAATAGCTAAGTTATTCACAGTAGATCATTATATAATATTGCTGTTACTATGTACAATGTTTCCCTGGTTCTGCTGATTTCACTTTGCATCAGTTCATGTAAGTCTTTCCAGGTTTTTCTGAAATCATCCCGCTTGTCATTTCTTATAGAACAATAGTATTCTATCACAATCATATATCACAACTTGTTCGGCCATTCCCCAATTGATAAGCATCCCCTCAATTTCCAATTCTTTTGACACCACAAAAAGAGCTTGGTATAAATACTTTTGCACAAATAGAGCTTTTTTATTAGCTTTAAAAATTATTTAAATTTTAAAATTGATATCTTTTGTAGTTATGCCACGATGATTTTAGAATCCTAACTTTATCCCTTCTCCTCTCCAATCTAGTCATCACCTGTAAAAAGAAATTTACAAAGAAAGGGGGGGGGGAAGCATTCTAACAAAAACAACCAATAGATGCAACCATGTCTGAAGGCACATGTAATATTCCATGTCCAGGGTCTCCCATCTTTGCTATTTTAATTAGTTTAAAAAAAAACAAAACAAAGAGCTTACAGTTTTCTGAATTTATTTACTCTTAAAAATTAATATAATGAGCAATTTTGGTCCCAGAGAAAAAACAAGGCAATGAATTTCCTTCTTTTCCCTGGAGAGGTGAGAAGTTGTGATGCAGAACCTTGCATACAATGTAATTGCTGTGTTGATTAGCTTTGCTTCATTATTTCTCTTTGTCCTAAGGATAGACTTATGAAATGAGTAAGAGAAGAAGAGAGTATGTCTAGAAATGATTGTGATGTAAGAAGCATCAACAAAACATGAATAAAAATTTTTATTTGAAAAATTAATTTCATTGAAGCCTTGTGTTATTATTTTCTTTCCATGGAGAGGCAGATACTGATGGCAATCAAGACTGTTTTTACATTTGGGATATATGCCATTTACAACAGATAAAATGAATAAATTTTTCCATTCCCATGGAATGTGAGCAGATGGAAATGTACCCACTCCTTCTCAGCAAAGAGAGAACTTAGCTTTTCTCTGTCCCTCTCCCCAGGCTTTCTCACTTCTCTAGTCACTTTTTAAGTAGGTCATACTCACAATATAGCCATTTCCATTTATATCTGTGCTTAAGGCATTTGCACTTGGAAGAACACTATTGGAAACTAGGTTTGAAATAAGATTTCAATGCTTTCCTTTTCCTTTTGTCTTTTTTCTTGATCCTGCCAATATTTTCTGGATCATCAGGACCAGTGGCTTCAACATCACGGAGAAGATCAGAGATGGTCAGACAAGCAACTCAGGTAAAGCAGAATACAAGGCACAACCACCTTTCTCTCTCTCTCTCTCTCA
>NW_020954617.1:5437716-5447111 GCF_900497805.2 Vombatus ursinus
TAGAGGAATTTGGTGCTTAAACTAGCTTCCCTTTCTGACTTTAAGGTTTTTGTCAAGGGCTCAATGACTCTTCTTTTAGTCTTCCAGGTTTGAAGACTTGGAGTCCTCTCTGACCTCTCAATCTTCTTTGTGTCCCCTGTATTCAACAAGTCACCAAAAGTGAAGAATCAAGCCCTGGAATCAGCAGCTAGGAACCAAGGAGATAACTTAATTCTTTGATCTCCTTGACTTATGGCATCATCCTTAGTTAAGAAAGCCCCAAATATGATATTTCAGGTAGAGGTCCACCTAATCCTTGCCACCAACTTAGTCCTAGCTGTTATGTTGTGTATGGAATGCCTCCAGACTCTCAGGTCCAATTGGAGCACCTCTTGTTCCCACCTAGATCTAATCACTGGAGACAAGCTAAGAATAAATAGAATATTTTATAAGCATGTGATATCCATCCACCCTTCTCTGTCCCCAAGGAGCTAAAAGGCCAAAAGCTAAAAGGGCAGGGTTACAAATATAGAGCTGGAAGGAACTTCAGAAAGGTCATCTAGACCAGCCCTTGCTTGTCTTATAGATGAGAAAATTGAGGCCTAGAAACATTAAGTGAATTATCCAAGATCATATATCAAATAAGTGACAGGCCCAGGATTTGAACTCCAGTCTTCTGACTCTATATCCAAGACTTTCTGCTCTGTCATGTTGCACAGATTTTATCACAAAGATGATATTTGCTATGTGTAACTTGTATGCAGATGACATTCATGGACACAGTCAACAAGCATTAAGTTCTTATAATATTCCACACACTGTGTTAAACTTTGGGAATAGAAAGAAAAAGAAAGAAAGAAAGAAAGGAAGGAAGAAAGAAAGAAAGAAAGAAAAATCACAGTTTCTGCCTTCAAGGAACTCATATTCTAATGGGGAGACAGTTTACAGATATCTATGTACATACAAGATATGTACAAAGTAAGTGAAAGGTCATCTCAGAGAGAAGGCACTAGTAGCTAGGGATACAAGAAAGGGCCTCCTAAAGAAGGTAGGATCTAAGCTGAGTCTCGAAGGGAGCTGGGGAAATGAAGAGTTGGAGGTGAGGAGGGAGAACATTCCAGGCAGCCAGCCAGTGCAAAAGCCCAGACATGGGAATTAGAGCACCTCAACTCGGTAATAGCAAAGGAGGTCAATGGAGCTGATGGTCAAATAGATGGAAAGGAGTTAAGGGTCATAAGACTGAAAAGGAAGAAAGGGACCTACTTGAGAAGAGCTTTAAATGGCAACCAGAGTAACTTAGATTTGAACAAGGAGCTGGTAGAATTTGAGTTAGGAGGTGACACAGTCAGACCTATGCTTTGGAAAAATCACTTTGGTCACTGAATAGAGGATGGATTTGAGGAAGGGAGAACAAATAGAAAGCTATTATAATAGTCCAAGCAAGAGATGATGAGGGTCTACATGAGGCTGGTAGCTTGTGAGTGCAGAGAAGGGGACATGTGAGAGATGTAGCAAAGGGAGAGAAGACAAGGTTTGGCAATAGATTGGATATATGGAGTGATGAACCTGAATGATTGGGAAGATGCTGGTGCTTTCTTTGGGGGTGGGGTGGGGCGTTAGGCAATGGGGTTAAGTGACTTGCCCAGAGTCACACAGCTAGTAAGTGTTGCATGTCTGAGGCCAAATTTGAACTCAGGTCCTCCTGAATCCAGGGCCAGTGTTCTATCCACTGTGACACCTAGCTGCCCCTTGGTGCTTTCAACAAGAAAAAATAAGTTGAGAAGAGGGGAGGGGGCAGAGAGTGGGAGGAGAAGTAATGAGTTCTGTTTTGACATGTTGAGTTTGAGATTCCTACTGGATATCCAATACAAGATGTCCAAAAAGGAGTTGTTAATTCAGGACTGTAGTTTAGGATACAGACTATGCCTAGATTTATAGACCTGGGAATCAATTCTGTATAGAGATGATACTTTAACCTACCGGAGAGGACGAGATCACCTAGTGAGATAGTATAGTTTAAAAAGATAAGAGGGCCGGTGCCTGAACCTTGAAGGAAAAACAAAGGAGCATCAAATAGGGAACTGCATTTCTCCACTGGGGCATGGCACTAGAGGAGCAGCTTCTTACCTCCAGGTGCTACTGGGTGTTGATGGAATAATGGACTACACCACACCAGCTCCCAGCAAACTTAAAGGGCTCAGATGCACCTCCTTCATGCCTCTTAGCTATCTTTACTAGTTACCATTTAAAATCTAAGGGGAATGAATTAGCGCCCTCATAAGTGATCTTCTTAAAAAATTACTTTTTAAAATAACCCCGCTCCTACCCATTGAGAAGGCAAGAAAAACAAAGCCCATTACAAATATGTATTGTTATGCAAAACAAATTCCTGCATTAGTCATATCCATAAAAAGAAAGAAAGGACAGAAAAGACTCTAAGTCCATCACGTTTCTATCTGGAGGTAGGTAGCATGTTTCATCATGAGTCCTTTAGAATTATGATCAGTCATTGAGTTCCAAAGTCTTTCAAATATGATTATTTTTATAATAGTGTTGTTATTGTATAAATTGTTCTCTTGGTTCTACTCACTTCACTTTATTCAGTTCATATAAGTCTTCCCAAGATTTACTGAAACCATCCCCTTCATTATTTCTTAGAAGAGTATTCCATCATATTTATATACCGTAAGTTGTTCAACAATCCCCAATTAATGAGCATATCCTCAGCTTACAATTCTTTGCTACTACAAAAAGAACTGCTGTAAGTACTTTAAAAATATATTAATCCTTTTTCTCTTTTTAAAAAAATTCTCTTTGGGGTATAGTATACATTTAATTTTTATTCTGAACTTAAACACTAAATAAAATGAATATTTCATATACATATAGAACGTAAGATAATTATACATGAACCTGCAGATCTCTATTATGTACAGCTTACTAATTTTTTAATTCAACCTGTAGCTTTCAAAGATGTCCTGCTTATCTGTTCTTTTTTTTTTGCCTTCCTTCCATTCTCTTCTCTTCATGTAAAAAAAAGATGCCTCAATAACTTCCTCCTCCTCCTCCTCCTTCTTCCCCAGACCTATCCTCTCATGTGGAGGAGGTGGGAGGAAAAGAAAAACCAAATTTATCATACCAAATATGCATAGTTAAGCAAAACAAATTCCCACATTAACTATATCCAAAAATGTATGTCTTTCTCTCTCTCTGTGTTTTATTTTGCATCTTGAATCTAGCACATCTCTGGGTAGCATGCTTCATAATCAGTGCTCTGAAATAATGTGGTTGGACATTGCATTGATCACAGTTCTCAAATCTTTCAAAGTTATTTTTCTTCATAATATTATTATATCAATTGTTATCCTGGTTCTGCTTGTGTTACTCTGCATCAGTTCATACAGATCTTCTCAGGTTTCTCTGAAGTTTTCCATGTCATCATTTCTTACAGTGTAATTATATTACATTACATTCATACACCATCACTTGGTTAGCCATTTCTCAATAGATGGGTACCACTTGGTTTCCAGTTCTTTGCTACTTCAAAAAGAGCTACTATAATATATATTTTATATATGGAGATCCTTTTCCTTTTAAAATGATAACACTACAATGACTCTAGTACCTACCCATTTGGAGACCACATTTATGATCCCTTTCCATTCCAAAGAATTTACTCATCTAGATTAAGAAATTTATTCAAGTGAAATCAAAAGTAAACTATAATGTTATTGACGTCTAAAGTTGCTGAGCAAAAGCTATAACCATTTCTGATAAAGTCGGAGTCTTCAATCTTTTTCCTTCTCTGTCTGGCTCCTTATACCAAGACAGATACACCCAAAGGACTTTTTGTAGCTGAGTGTAACCAAATGTACCTAGTCTCCAAAACAGGGTGGCAAATTGGGAATGGAGGGAGAGAAGAAAAATCACAGCTTACCACAATCAACTTATACAGTCTCAAAACTGACCCAAAGATGTAATTCAAATGCTTGGCTCCCTATCAGGCAAATCTGATGGCTCTCTGCAGTACTTCAGTGGGGCCTGGCCTCTGTGTGGTCCTGGGGGTTTTAGAAGACTAGCAAGGAGGGAGAAGATGGAAGTCTGGGGAGAGGGCAGGAGATACTTGTCTGTATAATGCTGGACTACCCTACACTAGTTATAGTTCTAGTGTAAGATCACAGTCCCACTATGAATTGGCATATTGTCTTGAAGACGTGGTGTGGCTCCCCCCACCCCCACCCCAAATCCATCTCTCCAAGGGCAACCTAGTATCTCCAAATTTAGCTAGCCAGAATGCCAGAAGAGAACAGAAGGATGTGAGGAAGGAAGCGAGGACAAGCCAACAGTACATTTTTGAAAGCAAACTGCAGAATACTTTTTTTAAAAGTCATATAAAATGTCACGGTTTCATAGACAATCCTTTTTTTGTGTTCTACTGTGTGTATGGGAATGTCTTTTTTTCCTTCTTTTTCCTTTTTTTGCTGTTTAAGTTTAGAATTTAAAAAAAAAAAAACTTCGCTGGGTAGGTTCTCAGAAGACAGACATACACGATCTGTTTTCTGGCCCCTAGTCAAAGCTTTTCAACTTGATAAGACCTGCCAGGGCTTTGTGTTCTATTGGCATAACCTTCCAGAGGCTAAGCTTACTTCTGCTCCAAAAGTATACAGACCTCTGTATATATATTTAA
Source organism: Vombatus ursinus (assembly GCF_900497805.2). Lineage (NCBI taxonomy): Eukaryota > Metazoa > Chordata > Mammalia > Diprotodontia > Vombatidae > Vombatus > Vombatus ursinus. Next base: position 5,442,383 of record NW_020954617.1, read on the forward strand.
CTGCTTCTGTTTAGTCCTCAGCCCTTTGTAGTCTGGCTTCCACTCTCCATTCCTCTCACATGACTTTCTAAGGTTAAGAGTGGTTTCTTAATCACCAAATCCAATGGCCTCTGCTTGTTTTCCCTCCTTCTTCTCTAACATCTCCACAGCATGTGACTCCATCTGACCAGTTCCTTCCCAGACTTGTGACACTGCTTTCAAGCTCCCTTCCCACCTTTTTGACTTCTCCCTCCTTGGCTCCCCTTCCTTTCACCTCTTCAATGTAGGCATCCCCAAGTCTCTGAGTTGGACACTCAACTTCTTAACATACATTCTTTCCCTCAATGAGCTCAATGAGCTTGTCCTCATTCCTTCAACTCAGCTCTATGACTCCCAATTCTCTACGTGCAGTGTAGACATCATCTCTGAGCTCCAGGCCTGAAATCTAAAAGTCTGCTGGAGTATATTCCTAAATTTCCCACCAACGTCTCGAGTCCATATCTAAAACAAATTCCGCCATCTTTGTCCGGAAACCCGTCTCCCTAACTTCCCTAGTTTCTATTTCACTGGCTAGAAACCATGGAGTTAACATTGTCTCTTCCTTCTTTCTTGCCCCTCATCTCCGATCAGTTGTCAAGCCCTGTCCACTCTGCCTTTATGGGTTCACTCACAATGATCACAGAATCACAGATGGAGCTAGAAGAAACCTCAGACGCCATCTAATCCAATTCCCTCATTTTACAGATGAAGAAACTAAAGTCCCGATTTCCATGTCCACTGCCAGTGCTATTACGGGAGTTCAAGTCCTTATTGTCCCCTACTAAGAATACTGTGATAAGTTTCTTACAGACAGCTACCCTACACATCACCGCCAGGGAAACACTCTTAATGTACACCTCTGATTATGATTGCCTCGCTCAAAATTCTTAGAGAATATTTAAGGTACTCCACAATCTGATTCCATCCTACTTTTTCAGCCTTAGGTCACCATACTTCCCTCTAGACGCCGCTATTTCTGCTCATTCCTACTTCTATTCTGCCTGGAATGAAATCACAGGATCTCCTCCTGTTGAAATCATCCTTGTCCTTAAAGACCAAATATATGGGTCATCTTTCCCATAAAGTCTTCCTAAAGGATTGCGCCAGCCAGGAATAATCTCTCATCTTTTGCCTCTCTAGTAGCACTTTGTATTATGGCTATTTATATAGATAGGTTATCTCTCTTATTGCTAGATTATAAATGCCTTACTTAGCCTTACTCATCTTTGCATTCCTCTAGTTCCTAGAATAGTTTCTAATATATGTTGAACTATATACAAACATCCTCTTGACATCAGCAAGCATGAAAGCCCTTTTCTAAATTCTGCTCTGGATATATTGAGAATGTCATATTACGGCAAATTTAAATATTTAGAGGTAAGTACAGGGAACAGGTCTGGAAGTATTTCTCTACATCCAGTTACAAGCTTTGTAGAGCTGAGACTGTCCAATGTTTCTTCTGGCTTCACAGAGGCCTTCTCTGTATAGAGGCAGCACATCATGGACAGTGACAACCCAGGAATCAGGAAGACCTGGGTTCAGGTCCTGCCTCTGATATACTAGCTGTGTGATCCAGACCAAGTCATTTAAATTCTCAGTGTCTTAGGCAACTCTCTAAGTCACAAGAATTGCCAATCTACATTGGTGGAGGGAGTTTCCACACGGGGATTTCTCCATAGGCATAGAAGCACTCATAGGTTTGGATGGAAAAAAAATCATGGTGATTGCTGCATTTAACATCAGGGTGTAGTATAACGAGAATAAGTCTTAAACTTGATCATGGTATTTTGAGAAGTTCATGTGACTTTTAGGGTCATCAGACAAGCTGGGATCACTGGGACCATAACTTTCAGTTATGATTGACTGATATCAATCAAACCATCTTGAGATGTCATTGGCTCTCCTTCTTTCTAATTGCTCTCTTTATTTTTCATTCTTATTCAGTGCCCCACACATACAGTTCCATCTGTAATAGGAATAAGGGGGTTGGACTAGGTTTTTCAGGCCTCTTTCAGCTCTAAGTCTTATGATCCTAATATCCCGTTGGGTCATATATACTCTCCTTACCTTTGGAAGACCACACTAAAAAAGAGTCACAAACTTGAGGGCTCTTTGTAACTAGGGGCAAGAATCTCTACAGAAAATAGCAAACATTTCAAAGTAAATTTAATTATTAATTAAATAATTATAATAATTATAATTAAATAAATACAATTAAAAATTAAATTTTTATAGACTAAATCATTTTTTAAAAAGGAAAAAAGAGGAGAGGGTCCTGCAAGTCACTGAGAGATAGGCACATGGTTTATCTGTATGGTTTAATGATCTAGCCTGGAAATAAAACTCCTTGAATTTTGTTTTTTAATGTAGAAAAAGAAACTTCCTCTCAAGAAAGCATTCAAAGAAATGGAGACCTACGCTTGAGAGACTCTTTCTGTCACAGCATGTGGGAAAGAGAAAATCCCAGTGGGCTGCAGCCACTGTCTCTCCTTAGCACCCTAGCAGCCTCCACTTGTTGCTCTGGCCTACTGCCTTAGGTAAGGTATCTAGACTAAAATTGCTCTGCTGTATGGAGGTTGGGCTTTTGGTTTTTGTTTTGTTTTGTTTTTTAGCCTTAAATATTTTATTCTTTTTACATTACATGGAAAAATAATTGTTAACATTTTTTTTAAATTTTGATTTCCAAATTCTCTCCCCTCCCTCCACTTCTCCCTCATTGAGAAGGCAAGCAATTTGATATAAGTTAAACATATGAAGTCATATTAAACATATTTCCAGATTAGTCATGTTGTGAAAGAAAACACAGATCGCAAAAAAAAAACAAAACAAAACAACACACACACACAAGAAAGTAAAAAAAGAGTATACTTCAGTATGCATTCAGACTCTATCAGTTCTTTCTCTGGAGGTGGATAGCATACTTTATCATAAGTCCTTGGGAATTGCCTTGAATCTTTGTATTGCTGAGAATAGCTAAGTCATTCACAGTTGATCATCATACAATATTGCTGTTACACTGTACAATGTTCTCTGATTCTGCTAATTTCATTTTGTATCAGTTCATGTAAGTCTTCCCAGGTTTTCCTAAAAACATCCTGCTCCTCATTTCTTATAGTACAATAGTATTCCATCACAGTCATGTACTACAACTTGTTTAGCCATTCCTCAATTGATGAATATCTCTTCAATTTCTATTGTTTGCCACCACAAAAAGAACTGCTATAAATATTTTTGTACATGTAGGTTCTTTTTCTTTTTCTTTTTCTTTAATCTCTTTAGGATACAAACCCAGTAGTGAGATTTCTGGGTCAAAAGATTTTATAGCCCTTTGGGCATTATAGTGAGGTTTTTAAGGCCTATGGATTGCCCTGGATTTTCCCCAGAACATCTGGTCACTGGAAACATCTACTGAGGTGTCAGAACCCATAACAAGTACTCCTAACTTTTCTCCTTGCTAAATACTTCCACCTGGCTTCTTTTCTGAGACCTGGAGCCCTCTGGTAGTCCTAAAGAGACACCTTGAGATTTCGCAGAAGCACTTTCTGGGGACCACCTGGGATACTCCTCTAAGCCAAGGCTGCTTTATATCCACAAAAAGGAGGAAGAAGGTTAGGAGGAATGGAGTCCAAATCCATTGTCTCATCTCCTTCACTTGATACTCTTATCTTCCCCATGAAAATCACGTTCAGGTTCGACAGTCACAAATGAGTTGCTGATCAGCACAGGTGAAGGGAGTTTCCCCACATCAATGGAATTGTAGAGCTGTATGAAAAAAAAAATAAGATGGTGATGTATAGGCTTGGGATTAAGAAGACAGAGAGGATTAGGGGAGAACATAGCATATCTGAGTCGGTTATGGGGAAGGAGAGGGAGGATGCCTGTACACTTGTGGCTTCAGCCCCTCTTCGCCCCTTTTCTTCTCATTAAGTAGATATTATTTACTTTTTCATTTATCTGACAAGGGTTTATTGAGTAGTTCTGTAATGAATGTTTGTTGAATTATCTGTTGTTTGTTCGTGTCTGAGAGGTACACAGGGCTCCTAGGGAAAACATGTGATCTTCTTAGGTCTCAATGGTCCTTTCTGAAATCTGGTCATTTCAATTTTAAGGTCATGGCTCTCAATGCTTCAAAATGACTAACAGCAGAATGAGAAGACTTTATGGTTCAATAGAAAGAATGCAGGTTCTGGAGTCAGAGGATCTGGGTTCAAATCCCTCTGCTGACTGTGGGCAAGTCACTTAACCTTTCTGGGTGTCTTAGTTTCCCCATCTATAAAATGGGAGGTTGGGTTCAACATAGCCTCTGAGGCCCCTTCCAGATCTATATCTATGATCCTTGGACATGAATTTGAATTCTGAATCTGCTACTATACCTGGGTTACCTCGGGCAAGTCACTTAACCCCTATGAGCCTTATTTTCGTCATTTGTCAAATGTGAGGGCGTTGAACTAGATGATCTCTAAGTAGCCCCTTCTGGCTCTATATCTATGATGCTATGAGAATGTGGTACCAGTAGCAGAGCCAGATACCCAGCATAGATTGATGGCTTTTTAAAAAATTTTCATATCCTTTTTAAAATTATTTATTTTTTAGTTTCCAACATTCACTTTTATAAGATTTTGAGTTCTAAATTTCTCCCCAAGACAACATGCTATCTGATATAGACTATATATGTACAATCATATTAAACATATTTCCACTTTAGTCATGT
>NW_020954617.1:5447145-5503566 GCF_900497805.2 Vombatus ursinus
AGTGAAAGAAGAATCAGCACAAAAAGGGAAAAACCATGAGAAAGGAAAAAAAAAGAGAGAGAAAATAGTATCCTACGATCTGCATTCAGACTTCATAGTTCTTTTTCTGGATGTAGATAGCATTTTCCATCATGAGTCTTTCGGAATTGTCTTAGATCCTTGCATTGCTAAGAAGAGATAAGTCTATCAAAGTTAGTCATCACATAATGTTGATGTTCCTGTGTACAATGTTCTCCTAGTTCTGCTCACTTTACTCAGCATCAGTTCATGTAAGTCTTTCCATGTTTTTCTGAAAGCCATCTGCTCATCATTTCTTATGGAACAACAGTATTCCATTACATTCATATACCACAACTTATTCAGCCATTCCCCAATTGAAGGGTATCCCCTCATTTTTCAATTCTTTGCCACCACAAAAAAGAGCTGTTATAAATATGTGGGTACTTTTCCCATTTTTATGATCTCTTTGAGATATAGACCTAGTAGTGGTATCGTTGGATCAAAGGGTATGCACAGTTTTATAACTCTTTGGGAATAGTTCCAAATTGCTCTCCAGAATGGTTGGATCAGTTCACATCTCCACCAACAAGGCATTATTCCAATTTTCCCACATCTTCTCCAACACTTATCATTTTCCTATTTTGTCATGTTAGCCAATCTGACAGGTGTGATGTGGTACTTCAGAACTGTTTTAGTTTGCGTTTTTCTTATCAATAGTGATTTAGAGCATTTTTCATATGACTACAGAGAGCTTTAATTTCTTCATCTGAAAACTGGATAGCTTGTTTTTTAAGCACCTCAATATTGGATAAAAGACACAGGTTATGTATACTCACTTCCCAGACTTCTGAATCATATTTCTTGCCGATGCATCCATCTTGGGTTGTTCTAAACTCTGGTCAATAGTGCAGTCCTGGGATAGTACTTATTCTTCTGCTACAATTCATATTCATCTAGAACACTTAAGGTTTATAAAGCACTTTCCTCACAACAACCCTATGAAGTGTAGGTAATGCAAGCATTATCCACTTTTTTTTTTTTTTACACACAAGAAAGTTGAGTCTGAACGGGTGGTTAAAGTACTTTGCCCAAATCACCCAGCCAGTAGGGTCAGAGCCAAGACTCAAAATCAAGTCTTCTAACTCCAAATTGGGCACACTTTTCATTACATCACTCTATTATAATAAAGTGTCCATGGTAAGAAAGATTAGACATAGAGTTTTTTAGTTGTGACAAAAATAGATCATCATAAGTAGCCCTGTTTTACATCCCTTCAAAGGATTATCTTTCTTATTTACATACTCCAGTTTCCAGAACAGAATCCAGTTGCTAAAATTGCTTTATTTACTTGCGTAATATGCACACTTTTTATACTATCTTTTTTGGTCCTAAATTAGGAGGTGCAGCCATGATCATGCAATGGATTTTGCAGCAGAAAGTGTTCAACAGCAGCAAGAAAAGGGATGGCTGGCAGAACAATAAGGTAGTCAACAACAGAAGGCAGTCTGGTGCTGTCTGAAAAGGTGGCTGATGGTCTTGAAGGGATTCGGGGTTACCCAGCAGAGGTGTCTAGGAACAGCAGCAGCTAGTAGCAACAGAAACCTGCAGATGTCAGTCAGCAACAACAGTAACTGGTAACCAGAGGAGCAGAGAAGACAGGTGACAGCAGAGGCAATGACCAAACATGGATCTCTAGAATCAACTAAGGCTCAAAAGGAAATGACAACAGGGAAAATGAACTCAACAGCAGCGGAAAAGCTGAATTTCAAAGCTGCCCTAAGGGAGTACAAAACTATGAATATCAAGGTAGACCCTTTAAAAATTATGATGGAAATCGGACAAGTGATACTAAAGTGGTCAAACTACACAACTACTCTGACAATCTGTCTTTAATGAGGAAACTAAGGAAAAGTGATCTGGGCAATTAAGAAGTCATAAAGGCCTTCTTAATACAGGTGTTGTGATAAGAAAGCAGACAAAGCTGATAGAGCTTGCCATATCTGGAATGCACTCCCTCTCACCTCCACCTTCTAGAATTCTTAGTTTCCTTCAAAGTACAACTCAGGTGCTACATAGAAGCCTGTCCCCAATTCCCCCCAGTAATGCTCACATGCTCTTGCTCTTGTGTTCTCTCTCTCTCTCCCCCTCTCCCTCTCTCTCCCCCTTTCCCCCTCTCTGCCTTCCTCCTTCCCTCCCTCCCTCTCTGTCTTGAAATTACTATGCATATATTATTTATTTATCTGTGTACATGTTGTATACTCTGGCAGAATGTAAGCTCGTTGAGGACAGGGGTTTTTTTGTTTTTGTCTTTGATGTACCCCCACCAATGCCTAACATAGTGTCTTGCATATAGTAGGCACTTAATAAATGTTTGTTGAATTGAATTGAGCCCAGAAAAATTAAACATGTGGAAAGAAATTCATAAAATCCTAGAGCTGTGGGAGGTCTTAGAGGTCATCTGCTTCCAACCAATATGAGAATCTCTCCTCCTTAGAGCATCACATTCCTATCAACATACATTATTCTTCTACTTTCTGCCACATATCTTGGGAAAACCAAGGGAATTAAAAAAGGCAGATGTGTAAATATTTGCTTTACATGCATTATGTTATGTGAGCATTGCAATAGCCGCATGAAGCAGGTACTGCTGGTATTTTTATCCCCTTTTTTGACAGATGAGGAAACGGACTGAAAAAGCTCAAGTGATCTGAGTTAGGGCTACCTGACTCCTAGTCCAATAATCTTTCTATTATCGCTCCTTGCCTCTTTAATTAGCCAATAAACTTACAGGACTAACAGCAATTGTTTCAGGAAAAGCACAGGAAATGGGGGAGGAGACAGGGAGTTGTTCCAAAGCCAAAAGAGAATCAAGTTGTTCAATTCAGATGCAACAGCTCAAAATTTTAAATGATCAGTTAAGGTATCTGTATGGAAACACTATCAGACATAAAACAAGTTTGACATGAATAAGACAAGTAAACTGGGAAAATCAGGAAATTTGGAACTTGATTAATTTCTCTCTGACTGACCTTGGACCATTCACTTGTAAGAGGGAACTATCTGAACTCCCTTCTAGACACAAATGGGGAGAATTCCTTCAACCTCTTCCCCTCACCCTACTATTTCAAATATATAATTTTAGTATTTTGTTCTCTGCTGGGATTATATATGGATAATGGAGAAAAAGTGGCAAATAAAGAAAAGCTAGGATTGCTTCATGGTGAGCATAACCTTTCTTCTTAGAGAAGCTACTTGTCAGCATCCTTCCAGGACGGAGAAACTGTTCCAGCTGCATTGTAGTTCCCTGCCCTCACCTCAAATTGCTTAGAACCACACCTTGGAGCACTGAGGAGGTGCCATGCCCTGAGCACCCAGTGCTCTCCCTTGACTTATATTAAGCCATGTAGGGAACTCAGATAATTTCCACACTCTTTCTAGCCCCACTGATTGAAACAGGTATGCCTTTAGGGGAAAATGCACCCACAGAAATCCAGGACACCTGGGCTTTCCACCAGTACAGTCAACTTCCTGGCTGTAAAACTGAGATATGGAGATCAGAATTAGGTAGTTACCCTGTAAATGAAGTTTGTCTTTGGGGCCCCCAGGAATTCTTACTTGTTTTCAGTGTTTCCCTAGTTAGAGTTAACAGGAAGATAAAGGTCTAAAAATGGGGGGGGGGGAGAAGAGGAGATACAAGAAAGGCTGGGAAAATGGAGGAGGGGAAGCCAACAAAACTTATGTTGTAATTACATTTAAATTGTTTAATTTCAATTGCCATAACAATTATTGAGTAATTCTCTTTAAATCCTAATCAAGATCTCTATCATCATGTACAACTTGCTTTTCTTTTTAAGTATATGATAAATTTAAACTGTAGCTTTCAAAGCTGTCCTGCTTGTCTGTGGTTCCTTCTGACCTTCCTTCTGTTTTCTCCTCTACATTTCTTTTTTTTCAAAGATGCCTCTTTCTTTTCTTTTTTTGTTATTCTACACTTTATTCCATCTTCCTACGTACCTTCTTCCCCATTGGAAAAAAGAAAGAAAAACCCTAGAAACAACTATTCTTAGTTTTGTTTAAAACAAATGAGGATTTAAAACAAAGAAATGTAGACAGAGAATAGGAGAGATTAAGAGAAAAACCTGGAGAAGAGGTAAAGAGGGAAGGAGGAATAGAGAAATAAAAGAGAAAGGGAAATTGCCAAACTTCTTCTGTGGAAGGAACCACCATTTTTTTAGTTTCTCAGGTTTGTAACCTTGGCATTATCCTGACCTCCTCACACTCTTTCCCTCCACATAGCCAATCACAGTTCCCAAAGATTGTTTCTACCTCCACAACATCCCTCCTCTGATCCAATCCCTTTTCTCCACCTCAGCTCAGGCTCTCACTTAGATTATTCGAATGGCCTCCTCCTCTTTCTCTCTTTGCCTCAAATCTCTCCCCACTTCAGTCCACCCTCTACAACGCTGCCAAAGTGAGTTTTCTTAAGCACAGATACAATCATGCCACCACCCCACTCAGTCTACTCCAGTGGCTTTCTATCATCTCTAGAATCAAATATAAACTCTTCTCTTTAGCTTTGCAAGCGCTTCACAATTTGGCCCCAACCCTTATTGCATATTGCTGCCCCTCCCTCACTCCGAAATATGGCCAAACTGGCCTCCTCTCTGCTCCCGACATAGGACAGTCCAACTTCAGTCTCTGTATCTTTGTACTGGCTGTTACTCAAACTTAGAATGCATGCCTCCTCACCTTCACCTTAAAGAATTCTTTCCTTTCATTAAAAAGCAGCACAAGCACCACTTTATCAGAGAAACCTGTTTTGTTCCCCTACACTGCTAGAGCCCTCCTCCTGCACCTAATTTGTAATTATTTATACTTCTCTATTTCCTTGTTTTCTCCATCCGAATGTAGACTCCTTGTGAGTTGAAATTGTTTTGTTTTATTTGTATCCCTAACACCTAGCATAATGTCCAACACACAAAGGGGCTTAAAAAATGCTTGTTGATTGATTGAAGTAACTCTGCTAGAAAGCCTATAGTCATAGGAACACGGACGTAGAGCTGAAAGGGACATAAGAGAACCTCCTAACTTTTAAAAGATGAGGCATTGGAAAGATTGGAAAGACAGAGCTGAGATTTAAATCAGCTTCTGACTTTTAACCCAACACTCATTCTAGGGCGCCACATTCCATCAGTACCAACAAATATAGTGCACTGAACTCTTCCCCAACCCTTAGCCCAGCTGCCCTGGATGAGTGGTGATGAGCACAGTGGTGAGATGACTGTCTTCAAGAAGTGATACTGGACAAGAAAAGGAGGCATCGTATTTGGGAGTGCAAGCTCAGCTCCCTAGAGGGTACTCAGTTTTTGAGGCAATGACACAAGTTGGAGCATTAGGCTATCACTGAATCTACATGAGGACTGAGAAAATAGTTAGTGCTATAGAAGGCCCCCCAATTCACAGCTATGAAAGCGCACCCTAGATTTTGCACACTTGGGCCAAGAAGAAAATCTGGAGTTGCTACAAACAGGTTCTACTGGTCCAGGGTGGATGTAGGAAATACTGCATACTGAGTAAAATTCTCCCTTCCCTTTCCTAGAGAGTCATTCCACATAAGTTAATATTTTTATATTATATAATGTTTTTAAAGGAAAAAAAATAAAGCAAGCATTCTAACTTGAAACTCCATGCTTTTCATCATGCTCTTCCCTATTCTTAAAATGGTTCCCTACCCCCAAACTCCTACAATCCTTTAAAGACCAACTCAATGTCAACTTCTTCAGGAAGCCTACACTGATTCTCCCAGTTGAAAATTCCTATCATAGACTTTACTTACTAATTAGCTTATACATCTCTCCTATACAAATATTATTGTGTAATTTGTGTATGTGTTAGACGCATACATACTTAACTGATTGTAAGGTCCTTTAGGGAAGCAACTTCCATCCTTAACCAAAATGGATCTTTCCCAGAGCCAGCACAATGTTCTTATCACAGTGGAAATTTGATAAATATCTACAGAAATAAATTGTCTATTAAATTTCTTCAAGTTTCCATTCAAGTCCTACATTCTTATGAAAGCTTTGATGACTCAAGGTTACTATAGTTTCCTTTTTCTGAATTCCTGAATTTGCTGCCTGAATGCCTCATCTTTGCATTTAATCATGGGAGCTGGGGGCCTAGAGAGGAACAGAGGACTGTCCTGTCGGGGTTGAACATCTGGAAGCACTTTCAAAATATGGTGTGGACTCCCAACTTAAAAAAAAAAAATACATATTCAAGACCCAGGGTGTGGTTTGTCTGTTTTCTCTTAGTTTTTATTTGTTCCTCCTTTCTCCATCTGGAGTTCTCAATCAGGTCTCATTTGGAAGGGCAACCATGCTTCCAACCCTCTCCTGATAATAACCAACCAAACCTTTCTTAGATTTTCTATTGGTATTTATTGCTAATACAGGGAAAGAGAGACACGGGGTACAAGATAAACAAAAGGAAAAATTACAATGCCAAGTTTCCAACTTTGCTCCCACCTTGGAGTCTGGGGAAAAAAAGTGCAAATATGTGCACTGCACCTCTGTTGGGTGGTTTTGTTTTTTTTTTTTTCATTGCTACTAACTCCAGGGGTTTAACAAACAACAAAGGAAAGTTACAAAGGTTTAAAAACTGAGTACATGCTCCTCGTATTCAGTAAACGGCAACAGGAGCTAAACTTAGATCCAGCTATTTCTTTCGCTTCTGTCCCACTTCCACTCAATCAAGACTGTAAGTTTGGAATACTCATAAGCTTCCCCCTTGACTGACATGAGTTCATATGGCCAAAAAAAAAAATCATAATCTGAGGGATAACCTTGAATGAATGAGCTCTTAACTTAGCTAGCCTGGTCTACTGTTCCCAGGCCTGAGGAAAACTTCCAAAACTTGCACTCTGCTAACGTAGCCTTTAGAATCCAGTTAGCTTCATTCCCACAGCCTCAAATGACTCGTCAGCAGAGGACTTGATGTACACTGCCTTTTATAACTTTTAAACTTTTTTCACATATCTTGTCCCAATTAAATTGTAAACTCCTGTGCTATAAGAACCTGAACATACACCGGTCGGTCAATAAGCATTTATTTTCTAGAATTTTAAAATCTCAAAATTGTAAGGGGCTCAGAAGTCATCTATTCCAACCTGTACCTGAACAACAATGTCCTTCACAACATTCCTGGGGCTGGGTTGGGGAAGGGGCGGGGCTTATCCAGCCTGCATACAAAAACCTGAAGCAATAGAAAGAGGTGAATGCATTTACTAATTGTTACTTTTCCCTCCTCTCCTTTTTTGCTGGGCCAAGTATTCCATAAACACTCCCTGAACTTAGTGGAACCAAATTAAAATTAATATGCTTCATGTAACTCTTAGGTCACAGATATGCAACATGGTAATTTTGTGCTGGCCCAACTATTCAATAAATACTTGTTGAATTGAATTGAAATTTAAAATTTTTATTTTATATTTATATATATATATATATATTTAAAATTCAATAAACTTTCTGAACTTAACGGAACAAATTAAAATGAATATGCTTCATCCATCTCTCAGGTCTTGGATATGCAATGAGGTGAGAGCTCCAAGCATAGCAAAGACCCTAAATTTGGGGTGGGACGACCTGGGTTCAAATTCAGTTCAAATGCCCCTTACCGTGTGACCCGGAATTAGGTTACTATACCACCCTAAGCCTCATTTTTATCATCTGTGAAATAAGAGGACATGAGGCAACCAGGTGGCACAGTGGATGTAGAGCGCTGACCTGAGTTCAACTCCAGACTCAGACACTTGGTAGCTGTGTGACCCTGGGCAAGTCACTTAATCCTTGTTTGCCTCAGTGTCCTCATCTGCAAAATGGGCTGGAGAATGAAATGGCGAAGTATTTCAGTGTCTTTGCCAAGAAAACTGTCAAACTGAACAACAACAAAACGAGAGGCCGGGTGGCACCTGAGGACTGGAGGCCAAGGACCGCAAAGAAGTATCAATAGCTGATAAGGTTCTTATAAGGTTCATAATCGATTTTTAAAGCGCATCCCCCCTGAGGACGTCCACGCAAAGACCCCAGTCCCCTGGCTCGTGTAGGGAGCGAAGGAAGGAGCAGCAGACGGCCAGCGGGTAGGACCCGGTTCCAGGGAAAGCGCTTGGGCGGGAATCGGGTCCACGCCACTCCGCGAGCTCGTGGGGACGTGGCGCTTTCCAGCCAATCAGGGCTACGTGCCTATCGGGCCAATGGCCGCCCGAGGAGGCCGGGCGTCGGAGGCGGGACCTCCGGGGATTGGTCCGGGTGGAGCCGGCAGCGCGGACGAGGGAGGTGCGTGCGTCCACTTCCGGTTGGGTGGTGCGTGCGCGCGTGAGGCGAACCGGCCCGAGCGAGGCGGCGGCTGCAGCGGCGGCGGCGGCCCCGGTAACGGACGTGACTGATCTCCTCCCACGGCCTCGCTCGCCTCTGCCGGAGTGGTAAGCGTGCCCCGATACCCGTGCCGATCCTGTGGCGCTCGCCGAGGCTCGGCGGCCTGGGCCCTAGGGCTCCGAGGCCGCCTCGGCTTCCCGGGACCCCCTCGTCCCGGAGGGCCCTTCTTCTCCAGGGCTGTCTTCTCCTGAGGCCGGGTCTGAGAGGGTGGGGGGCGGCTGCCTGGAAGCACCGGCCCGGCTTATTTATGGGGCTTGGGGGGAGAGAATGGGCCAAGGCACTTTCCTGGTCGGCAAGGCTGCCCGCTCCCCGGGTTAGCCGGCGACAGAATCCCCGCCACAGTCCGTGTGAGGACGTGGAGCCAAAGTTGGTGACTGTAAGCCAAGGCCTGGGAACGTAGCCTCTCCTGGGCTGCTTGGGATGCTCCTCCGCTCTTGGTCTGGCCGCACTGGGGAGTGCGCGGCTCTGCACCGTGACACACCGAACCGGCCAGCGTTCAAGCGACTGCTCGGTGCGGCGTTTTGTTTCAATGGGATCCCAAGCCGATCCTAGAACGAGCCGTCAGTCCACAGGTGGGAGAGATCTGAGAGAGCAGGCCGTCTAACGCCTATAAAAAAATAAAAGTTAAGTCGTACAGCTGGAAAAGCATTTTAAAACTTTAATATTTAAAGTTTAAGGCGTGCATGGTATTTTGGAAACTCACTGGACTTGGGAGTCAGGAAAGACCTGACCTTGAAACTCGTCTCTGATGTTTATTACCTGTGGGACTATGAGTACAGGTCCTAAGATCATGTAGCTTTCAAGCTGGAAGGAACCAGAGGAGCCATCTAGTCCCCACCCCCTCATTTTACACAAAAGGAAACCGAGTTCCCGAAAGGCCAGGTGCCTTGTCCAAGGTCACAAAGTAATCCGAGGTGCAGTTTCCTCGTCTGTAAAACGGATATATAAATTGTGTGTATGTATGTGTGAATATATATGTATGTGTATGTATAAGTATATATCCAAACAAATTGGGGTATGTAAATATATGTCCCAGTAAATTGGCATGTGTGTGTATATATATATATGTCCCAATAAATTGGAATGTTTACAAAAATACATAAAACAGATAAGACACATTGGGATATATAAGTATATAAGGTACAGATAAAATAAATTGGGGTATATAAATAGTAATATTTGAGAACCTACTTTACAAAGTTGGCTTAAATAAGATGTAGGTAAAAGGATATCTCCCCCCCCCCCCCCCCCCGCCCCATTTCATTAACTTAGGGAACCTTCCCCTTGCCCCAGCCCAGGAATCTCTCACTGCCTTTTATGTATTGCACTTTTCAGTTTATATTCCTAGAGAGTTGTCTGGGATTAAGTGATATGCTCAGTCAGGAAAAAAGTGTCTAGAGCTGGACCCGAACCCATTATTTTTAAAAGTTTCATCATTTTTTTTTACACCTTACTCATTTTACCAATATTCCTCCAGAGCCAGCCCCTTACCGCCCCCCCCCCCCAAAAAGTTAAGCAATGAGATCGATATTCTGCCTGAAATCTCTTTGCTGAGACCAGAAGAAAATTTTAATCATCTGTGCTTCTGGACCAAGATTTGTCGTTGCAATAAGGTTGTCTCACCCACATAAAATGGTCTGGTTTGCTGCTCCCTTTCACCACTCCTCCCACCACACACACTCATACATGCTTCAGTGAATTCCTCCTTGAATTTAAAGAAAGAATGGAACAAAATATTCTACAGCATAGGCATTGAGATGTTAAATGACTTTATCCATTTAGTCACACAGTAACTTCTGTACTGATGGTAAAGAGATTTCTGGCTACCTTAAGGCCCAGGTCTTTTTGACTTAAGGATCAGTACTCTATATCAGAACATCCCCAGGTATAATGTTTAGAAATGTATTTGTACATAAATGGAATTGAATTTGAATTTAAAGTAACAGCATTCAAACTAATAAGAGATTTTTGCTTGAGTATCAGTGGTCTCCATTAGGATTTTTCTAAGGCTCTTATCCTGTAGTAATATAATTAGGGAAACTAAAAGCACATTTGCATAAAGTTTCTCAAAGCAGTATTTTTGCATGTTATTTGAGTAGGCTTACATAGGCTGCTAAAACAGATTTCTTAGGCATTTTGAAGTTAACATTTTATTACTACTAAATAATGCTGGTGGTTCTTTATTCACCCATTAGTAATCAAATATTTATTGAGAGCCTAATATACAAAATGGTGTATATAATGATGATAACTCAATGCAGTACAGTTTGCAATAGATTTTCCTTACAACAGACCAATGAAGTGGCTAGTACAAATATTATTCCTGTTTGGTGGGAAACTCCTTGTGTGGAAACTCTCCGCAAATGGAGGTATACACCTTCAGTTTTTTAGAGTGAGAAAGTTGCCTGGTATCACAGAAACAATCTAGCCCTAAAACAGTTCTTTTTCCATTGTACCACCTCATATCATAATCATAAATATATGGGAAGAGTTGGTAGAGAGCCAGGGGAAAAGGGAGGGTAATAGTAGTCAATGAAAATGTTTTCCAGACTTATGAGTTCCTGGGTTATTTGCTGTATGTTAATGTAAACACTTAAAAATAAAGAGTAGTGATAGTAGGAAGCATATGTCCTTCACTTAGAACAGCTGAAACCACATATTGACCTGTTTGTTGTTGGATCCTAGCCAAGTCAAAGCAGGGTGTTGTAGGGATATACAGAGTATATAAGACCTAGTAATTGCTCTTCATATACAATCTATTATAGGAGATAAGATGTACAGATATACATAACTACACCAAGGTAGTATGTGATTTAAAAAAAAAATGTTATTGACAGGTTCTGTAAAGAGTTTAGAGGCCAGGGAGATTATTTTGAATTGAAATGATCACAGCAAGCTTCATAGACAGCTTAATATTTAAAAGACACAAGTCAGTTTCTTAAAGTTCTTTGTAGATAAATACTATTTGTCATTTGGAATTATAGCGTAGAGAACTAAAATGTCGATTTCCAAGGTCACAAGAACTTTTTGAACTTAAGTTGTTATTTCTACCTTTTGCTTTAGTTAGTATTTTTGTTTGGCTAGTCCTATAATGTAAATTACACAAATTTGGCTGATGGAGAAAAACAATGTGTTTTCTAGAATTTATTTTTTATTTGACCTTGTGAGTTCTTGTGTTGTCTGTTGCTTATTTCAAATCATAGTACTAATGATTTCAGGGTCACGGATTCAGTCACTGTCTGACCTATTTAACTTTTCACTGTTCTGTTAGGTCCTATTAGCTATTTATGTCCTTGATCATAAAAGAGTATATATGGAGTGAAAGCAAGTGGATTATGGGTTCTTAACTTTTTTTTTTAGTATTATCTGGAATGTTTTGACATTCTGATAAAGCCTATGAATCACTTCTTAGAATGTTTTTAAATGCATAAAATACATAGTACTATAAGGAAACTAATTTATTGAAATAGTTAACAAAATATTTAAAAAGAAGCCCATGGACCTCAGATTACAACCCCTGAAGTAGACTAGACTGCTACAGAAACAACTTAAAATACATGGTAGATCAGAGAGGCATCTTTTTTTTATGTCAGTGAAAAAGCATTTATTAAACACTTAATGTGTGCAGAACACAGTGTTAAGCACTGGGGATGCAGATAGAAAAACAATCTCTACTCTTCAATGATTAATTCTAATAGGGGAGATAACACATCTGGGAAGTTTTAGCTGCAGGGCAGATGAAAAGGCATCGTGTTCCTTAAGAGTACTGTGGCAAGGGAGATGGTAATGCATCTTCTTTAGTGTCATTTCCATTAACGATATCAAATCTATTTCTACTGTACTTAGGACCCTTGAGTTTACAGTTGGTTGACAGTTGGTATGGGTGGTGGCAGAGATAGGGGGCTTCTTCACAGGATTTGTTTCACCTGGATGATGGCTTCTAGGTTGGGCTGGGAGCAGGGCCAGTATTGGCTGTAACACCAACACTGAGGTGATGTTAGGACGAAATGAAGCACTTGAAAATCATTAAATATTTGACACAAGTTTGCTTTGCCCCCACTTAGCAAGGATATTCAGCACAAATACAGTGGCACTTAGCTTCTCTTGGACTCCCCCACTCCATGTTGACTGGAGGGAGGTTAGGAAGAGGAGGAAGGAAGATGTTAAGCATTTATCAAGTGCCTACCGTGTTCCAGGCGCTGTGTTAAGCACTTTACAAATACTACCTCATTTGATCCTCAAGACCATGCAAAGTAGGTGCTATTTATCCCCATTTTACAGTTAAAGAAACTGAGGTTAAGTGACCTGCACAGGCACACAGCTAGTAAGTGTCTGAGACTGGATTTGAACCTAGGACTTCTTGATTCCAGTCCCAATGCTCTATCCTACTAGCTGCCTCTGAAGGGAAGGGAAAAGGAAGCTGTGGTCACAGAAGGGATGAATCACATAGGCCAATCAAGTCCTGAAGTCAGCTTTATCTTTTAGGTAAAACCTCCATATGTTGTAGGTGAGAAGGAAGAATCTGTCAGGGAAGTGCTGGACCTTACATGTTATCACCATGCTGCCTAAATATGAGAAGTGGTAGTTGTAGTGGTTGAGGTGGTTAGCAGTGGCTTGACTTGCTTGTCAATTGTTGCTTTGACTAGGCTGGTTTACCTGCTCCGACAGTAGAAGATGGTTGATAGTTGGTGTTGATAATGGCAGAAATGATAGGCCTCTTCTCCACAGGTGTTGCTCCCCTGGATGATGACTGAAAGAGCCAGCCTGTTGTAGGGGGCAGGGTGTTACTTGTAAGAATGCTTTTTAAGTGAAGATCCTGTATTTTAGATAATGGAGGAATTTGACTTTTATAGCATTTATCTTTCTTGAGTTCATCTTAGTTTTGGAAGGTTATTGGAATCCATTAATTTATTTCTTTGGGTTGAAATGACCACTTTTATACAATAAGGCACTTCTTTGACTAATTATGGAAATCCTTTCCCTTCCAACTCTAGCTCAGAAAGGAGGTATTTTGTCACTGCATTCACTTCTTCCATGATTTAGCATTGAGCATTAGGTATTTGGTCAATTAAAAGAATTGTTTGCTTATTAGAGTTCCTTAGGAAAATTTAGTTGTACCAAAAAACTATTAAACTACACATACCCTTTCACCTAGCAATATCACTACTAGGTCTGTACCTTCAAAGAGATTAAAGAAAGAAGAAAAGGACCCATATGTGCAAAAATACTTATAGCAGCTCTTTTCAAGGTGGCAAAGAATTGGAAATTGAGGGGGTACTCATCAGTTGGGAGTAGCCAAAGAAGTTGTGGTATATGAATGTGATCGAATACCATTGTGCTGGAAGAAATGATGAAGGGAGTGGTTTCTTGAGAAACCAAGGAAAATTTTTATGAATTGTTGCAAAGTGAATTGAGTGGAACACTTAATACTTTGGAAGGTATTGGAAGAAACACTTTGGAAGGCTTAGGAACTCTGATCAACACAATGACCAGTCACAATTACATGGGACTCATAATGAAACATTCCACTTCCAGATAGAGAGGTGATGGTCTCAGACTGCAGAATGAGGATTTTTTTTGGGGGGGGGGGAGACATGGCCAATGGGGGGATTGGTTTTGCTTGATGATGTTTGTAACAGGTTGTGTTTTTTTTCCCCTCATTGGGGAGGAGGGAGAGAAATTGAGTGCTGAAAAGAAAATTGAATTTAAAAATAAAGTTTTAGTAGTAATTAGAAGGTATTATTGAGGGTTTTTTGGTTGTTCGGTTGTATCTGACTCTGTTTAAACCATACTACAGCAGGCCCTTCTGTCCTCCACTGTCTCTTGAAGTCTAAGTTCATGTTTGTTGTTTTCATGACACTGTCTATATCTTTGCAGCATTGGACTTTCTTTTCGTTGCCAGATGCATCTGCTGCAGCTGAACTTCCTTTAGCCTTTGGCCCAGACACTTCTTTAGTATTGGAGTTACTTGTAGTTGTCCTCTACTCTTCTCCAGTAGCTTATTGGACACCTCATATGAGGGGTTCATCTTCCAGTGTCATCTGATTTATCAATTTAGTGCTGTTCATGGGGTTTTCTTGGCAAAAATATTCGAGTGGTTTGCCATTTCCCTCTCCAGTTAATGAGTTTAGTCAAGTCATATTCTGAGTGACTACACTTCTTCACAGTTGGTCTCTTTCTGTCAACAAATAACCTTTCATCCAAAATGACTGAATTAATTGGGAGTGAGGAGGAACATAAGATAATTTAGATTTTTTAAGGAAAGTGAATTCCTAGGATTTTGTTATAAACAAAATTTCATGCTACACAAGTCATTAATCTTCTCCACTTACCAGTTATTTAAACAGTTCATGAAAATAATTTGTAAAAATTAGGCTATTACTATATATTAGAGGGCGCAGCTAGGTAGTTCAGTGGGCAAGAGTGCCTGGTCTGGAGTCAAGAAGACTGATCTTCCCGAATTCAAGTCTGGCCTCAGACACTTACTAGCTGTATGACTCTGGGCAAGTCATTTAAGTCTGTTGGTCTCAGTTTCTTCATCTGTCAAATGAGCTGGAGAAGGAAATAACAAACCACTCCAGTATCTCTGCCAAGAGAACCCCATATGGGATCACGAAGAGTTGGACAGGACTAAACAATGACTGAATATAATATAAAGGTATGACTTTTAGAGAGTGTGGTATAGTGTAGGTGACTGTATATTTGGAAGCAGAAGTCCTGTATTTAAGTTCTAGCTTCAAAACTTATTAGTTGGACAAGCAGGTCACTTGATCTTTTTGATCTTGTGCATAAAATGAAGATAATTCACTATTTACCTTGTATGTGTTGAGGGCAGTACTAGGTAAATATAGCTTGCTATGTAAATGTGAACTATTACTACTTTAATTTTCCCACATTTCTTGTGTCCTCTTCTATATTTTATATTTTTCTGAGAGAATGGGTACTTTAAATATAGTCCAAGAACTACTGATTAATGAGGTTTTTCCAGTTGCTGGTATTAATTTTTCAAATGTAACAATTTGCCATACTTTTTAGTGTGAAGTAAATGAAATCAAATGCACCTTAGTATGTTTAAAAAAAAAAAAAAAGAATTACTTGTCCCATTAGTTCCATTGAGGGATTTAAAAGGGGAGGGAACATGGTAGGTTAGGGTAAGGTTCTCTTTTTGCCCTAGTGAAGTGGTCTGTGAATGGGGAAGAGTTTGAGAAAATCACTGATTTAGATGGGAGTAAAAAACTCAAATCAGTAAATTTGTGGGAGAATGTCGTAATATGCTATAGATACATAAAGGAGATAGGAAGCATCTTTTAAGAGTCATAGCAGTCATCTATACAGGGCTGAAAGGGGGATCTTAGGTCACCTAAACCACAACCACCACCACCCTTGTTTTACAGATGAGGAAATCAAGACCCATAAATGTTAGGTAACTTGCCTGAGCTCACATGGAGAAGTAATATCAGAACTGGAATTTGAACCCACATTCTCTGACCCCCAAATCCAGTGCTTTTATCACTATACCATGTTTTAAGGCAAGATTCAATAAGTTCTAAAGTCCAGAGGTGTCAGGCACTCAGAGTGACCTGAACCAGATTAAAATATAATTGAAAAAATATTTAACAAAAAATAAAAATACAGCAGAACACAAATAATATTAATACATGGTTTCTAAGTCATTATGCAACCCACCAAGATCTTTTTGTAAAGCTGGGGGGAAGGGCTTTCTATCTAAGTTTGACATCATGGTTCTAGTTCTTTGCAGGAGTTTTGGGTAGAGTTGTATCACACATTTAGAGCCATAAAAGACTTCAGAGGTTATTCTGGGGTAGGCCTAACTTGGGCCAGTCCAGTGACTCAAACTAAAGATACAATGAGGCACTAATGGACTGTAAATTGCAATGAAATGACTTTGCTAAAAAAGGATTTAAAGGCTACAATTTCTAAGGTCCGAAGGGTTTTGTTCCTATGGGGCAATGGATATTCTGCTAAAACCTCAAACATCGCCTCCTCATAGACTGGACCTTTTATGCTCTTGTCAGCAAGGAAGTCAAACTAATGGTAATACTAAGAATGACCTTCCCCATTCCCTCAAAGGCAAAACAACTCAGACTGCATAAAATTGAGACCACTTCTACAGCATGTCGTCTAGCCCTTTAGTTCTTAACTGAGGGTCCAAGGACCAACTTCTCAAAGGCTCTGTGTATAGATTGGGGGTGGGGGGGTGGTCTAAACTTGGATGGGGAAAAAATGCATCTTTATTTTCACTAACCTCTAACTGAAATTTAGTATTTCATTTACTTAGAAACATTATTGCAAGAAGGGATCCATAGACTTCAGACTGCCAAAAGGAGGGTCCATGATAAAATTAAGGTTTAAAACCCTTGATCTAAGTCCAGCCCTCTCATTTTACGGATGAGTAAACCTAGTCCCAGAGAAGTTAAATGTTTTGCTCATGGTCACACAGGTAATAAACAGTTGGGATCATTTTCAAATTGTGGAGAAATCCAGGGATGGGAGTAAAGAAAGGTTTTATAGCCTGGCAGCAAATGACACTTTCAAAATGAGTACAGCCCCCAACATAAACTTCCAGAACCAGCCACAGTAGTTGATCAGTCTAGAAGCAATTATTAAGTACCTGCAGCCTCCAATACTTTTAAAACCCAAGAAGGGATACAAAATAATTCCCTTCCCGTTAGGCCTGCTCTCATGAACGAAGCTCTGGGTAGTCAAGAGGAGCAATATTACCACCTGAGAGGAACATGAATTTTGTGTAGTGAAGGGCAGGGTCTCGGGCACATCTGATTGGTTTTTTTTGGTTTTGTTTTGTTTTGGGTTTTTTTTTTTAATTATGATGTCATAAGCAGGGAGCTTAGATATTGGCCAGGGAGGCAACACTTCCACTCTCCCAGGTGTAGAGCATGGAGGTTTCCATTCCAACAAAGGAAATTATGGGAGAGAGCAGGACCTTGAGGAAGAGATATTCTTAGAACAGAGGTATCCTGTCACAGGTGAACTTCAGAGAGCCCTAAAAACACGAATGTTTTTTGGGCCACCATACCACAGCACCTAACAATTTCAAATTGTTGCCTGGTCTTTGGATGGCAATCTTAACTAAAACTGCAAAAGAGCATTTCCTTCTTCCTGTTCATATGTCTTTGCTTTTCAGTATCATAACAACTTAAAAGGAAATCTCTAACACCAAATCTCCTTAGTCTGAATGTTTGCTTCAGCATGTTTTCTGCATCTGATGGTGGTGGTGGTAAAAAAGGGATCTGGCTACTAGGGCTTCTTTCTCCCTACCGAATTTTGGCCAAGAACTACCCTGGCCTAATAAGTTTAGCTCCTTCTGTGAACCATAAAGAGTTCTTTAGATCTTTATTAGGGGTCACCCCTTTACTACTACTTATTTAACACTTCAACACAGCATGCATGCATGCAGGAAGGAACTCTTTTTCTTCAAAAACTGAACCTTTGACTCCCAAATTTTTGGATTAGTTTCTAGATCAGAAACAAATTGGTTTAACAACTCAGGTTTTTGTTGCTGTCTTTTGTTTTTATATCACCTACATTTTTCATTCTCTCTCTCTCTCTCTCTCTCTCTCTCTCTCTCTCTCTCTCTCTATTTTTGCCAATAATGAATAAAACAGCTTTCTCTAACAAGTTGTGCATTCAAATACTGGTGTTGACTATATTAAAAACAAGGAGCATAACTATATTAGTGCCATCATTATAAGTGATGTTTTATATAACACCTTGTAGTTCACAAAATGTTTTATGCATCATCTCATTTGATTTTACCAATTTTGTGAGAGAAGCACTGTTGGTATTCTCACTCATTTTACAAATGAACCTGGAGCCCAGAGAGATATAAGCAACTAGTCCAAAATCACAGTCAGTGACAAAGCCAGGATCTCGAACACTCTTCTGACTCCATACCCATACCATACTTTTTCCACTCTACCAGCATTCCTAGTCTCTAGGCTGTGGAACCCTGGAGTGGGTTGGGAGAGAGGGTTCCATGTTATTCCAGGGGATCTTTGAATCCATGTCTTACATGAAGGAGCATTAATGTTTTTCAAATATATAGATTGTTGTGATTTATAAAAATACAGATTTTAAAGTTGCTGAATTTGTAATAACTTTCTGTCATTATCCATTTTCTTAACGTATACTAATAGTACAGAGATCACTGTGAATCTGTGAAGGGATTTTTTTTCCCCCACATTAAAAGTGATTATAGTCATAACTCAAAGGTTGGGAACTGTTATGCACACCACAGCAGCCCAAGGTAAGTCATACTTGACATATATTTCATATTTCATTTTAAAGTTTGCAAAGTGTTTTTTCATTATAACTCTGGAGAGTTGAAGTGGTGGTTATTATTATTCCCCATTTTACACATTAGGAAACTAGGGTGCAGAAATTAAACGACTTGCCAAAAGTCACATAGTAAGCATGAAGGCTGGGATTTGAACTCACATCTTCTGACTTTAAAGCCTATGCCCTTCCACTATACCACAACTCTTAGGCCAATTCTCTTTGATGACATCAGTGAACTGCAATTTACTAGACAAGATAGTGATGTACTAGCAACACATATACTCTTAGAAAAAATTGGCTTAACCTATATTTCTGTCTTACCTGACTTTAAGAAACATTTTGGCAAAGAAACTGCTATTTCCCTAAACAAAACTACTCTCCTACAGTAGTCTTTTTAGCCATGTGTTGTTATGTGTTCGAATGTGGACCCAAAGCAGTTAGGAGCCAATTTTGTAAATATATATTATATATCTTGAAACAACCAAGTATAAAATAGCCTTCACATTTGGGGAGTTTTAGATTAGTTTCACTCCACAGCTCCCAAAATATATTGTTTTTAGAATTCATAGCATTAAAATTTTATATGAAGTCTTTTTATTTTAACCTTATATTCATTTTATTGATAGTTTGGTAACATAATGGGTAGAGTGCTGGACTTGAAGTCAGGAAGACCTGAGTTGAATCTTTCCCAAGACACTTATTAGAGCCTTGGGACAAGTCATGTAACCTCTCTCAGCTGAAGTTTCTTCATCTGTAAAAAGGGGATAATAACAGCAATAAAGCTGTTCAGAGAGTTGTTAGATATAAAGAGATAAAAATGTGAGATATAAAGTAAGGTTGCAAACTTTAAAGTTCTCCCTCTCTTTCCTTTTCCTTTTCCTTCTCTTTCCATATATATATATGTATATGGATGAAGCTGCTTTTATTTCCAAATATATCCCAATCCCCACCCATCAAATCTTTAAAAAAAAAAAAAAAAAACTTTGCAAGGGAAGTTGAGCAAAACCAACCAGAACATCGATCACATTTGACGACATATGCAACATTCCATTCCCGTGATTTTCCCCTTTCTAGGGCCAAGTTTGGTCATCACAATTATATAGCTTTCAGCTTTTATTATTCTTTCTGTTTTAACATTGTCGTCATTGTGAATATTGTTTTCGTGATTCTGATCACTTTATTTTTACATCAGTTTATATTTTCCACGTTTCAATTCCTCATGGTCTTTCTTTGGAACAATAATATTCCATAATTTTCATGTACCACCATTTATTTAGCCATTTTCCAGTCTGTGAACAACTACTTTGTTTCCAGTTCTTTGCTATCACAAAAAGCACTGCTGAATTAATAGCATTTTGGAGCTAGAAGAGGTCTTATATGTGATGGAGGAATCATCTAATCCAAACCCCCTCCACCTTATCAATAAAGAGATGACCTCAGGGAAAGTTTGATTTGTTGAGAATCACATAGTGGAAGAGTTGAAAGGAAACTAGGCATAAGTCACATTTTATAGCAATTTTTAAGCTTGACAAAGCCTTTTACTGATAACTATACTCTTAAGTATATAGTGCAAGTTATTAGTATTCTCAATTTATAGATGAAATCGGTACAGAAAAGGTTAGTCTCCCTGTGGTTATACTGCTAGCAATTGTCAGAATTAGGACTTGAACTCAAGTCTTTTGACTCCTAGTGCAGTGCTTTACCATACCATGCTACTATTCTAGAAGATAAAGTAGTAATTTCTCTTTTATAAAGAGAAAACTGAAGCAGAAATTTGTGACCATCCATCAAACAAAATCATAGTCAATGGCAGAGCTAGAGCACTGAAGCCTGTTATCTGACTCTTAAATCCATTGCTTATTCTGATAAGTTATGCTGCTTCTGAGTCAAAATAACCAACCTCAAATGTTGACTCTGCATTTTGTTTTCTCCTCTAAAGACATTACAATATTGGAAGTGTTAACTTT
This sequence comes from Vombatus ursinus, assembly GCF_900497805.2. Taxonomy (NCBI): domain Eukaryota; kingdom Metazoa; phylum Chordata; class Mammalia; order Diprotodontia; family Vombatidae; genus Vombatus; species Vombatus ursinus. The sequence goes on from NW_020954617.1 coordinate 5,467,865, forward strand.
CACTAAATGTTAAGTCTTACAAGCTTCCTGCTTTGCTATGTCTGATCATGAAGTGGGCTTTAAACATTTATGCTGTAATGCTTGTTGTTTGTAAGAGTTACTAGTGTACAGTGTTCAATTTCTCATGGGTATAGTTTAGCATTAAAAAGTTTTATTGAAATTGAAATCCTTTGCTTATATAATCAGTAGAATGAGCCCTGTGTCAAGGTCTCTATTAAATCTGCACTTCTTTTCACTTCTGACTTTGTATCTCCTAAATATCATCCACCTTGGGATTGAAGTTTGCTGTCTGGCTCTCCGTGGATTTTTGTTTAACAGAATTATACAATCTCTAGTACAAGATGATCATGACACTTGCTCTGGGAATTTTCTTTCCTTTTTTCTTTTCTTTTTTTTTTTTTTAAGGCAATTGGGGTTAAGTGACTTACCTAGGGTCACATAGCTGATAATTGTCAAGTGTTTGGTCAGAGGTTGGATTTGAACTCAGGTCCTCCTGACTAAAGGGCCATTGCTCTATCCACTGCACCACCTTGCTGCCCCCTGGGAATTTTCTTTAATGCTTAATGTAACATCATCTTTCATTCTCGAAGCCCGTGCTAAATATATAATTTGGTCAGATGGTAAAAAAATGAAAACAAAAAACCCATAATTCTATTGACTCTCGAGACCTTCATTTTTCTCTTTGTTATTTGTATCTTCATTTGATTTCTTGTGTAACTAGTTTTGTGTCATTTAAAAAGTGTCATTTAACAGAAGTAGTATGTTATACTTTACAGAAATAGTTTTCATAACATTAATACAGAATATAAACTACTGTCTCAGTTTGGAAGAGACAGTAGAAAGAGTTTTGCTTTACCACCTGAGTAAAGAATTTTGATCTACCTTGTTAAATGTCTTGTGTTTGTTCTAGAAACCTGTTTGCAGGAAAAGCTTTTATTGGCTTAAGGGTGTCCTTTCAGCTAATTCAGGATGAATCTCTTCATTCTTTCTCCTGAGCATCTATCCCCCAAGGTTTTTTCACCTTGTTTCTGTTCTTTCACATTGTATTCTGTTCTTTGATAGTCTAGAAATCTTTAATGAAGAGTCAGGGTTATATACCTTAGTGCAATCAACTTCCTAAGTAGTGTTAAAATGTAAGTTATCTTTTACTTCCATCTTCTCCTTTCCTGTGCCTTTAAATAACATACTTGTCATTTAGCTTTTGCACTACTTTAGGGGAAAAGCTGTTTTTTTCTGGTTTGAAAAGTACATTAATACATGGTAATGCAGTAGAACTTTATATATTCAGTTTAGAGAACTGGCGGCATTCTAGATGTATTCCCCCCACCCACACTCTGTGATCTAATTACATTCTGTTTCTCATGCATGATACCCTATTTCCCATCTCTGTGCCTTTTCACTAGCTTGCCCTCCTGCCTGAAAATGGACTCTCTCTTCATCTCTGCCTCATAGAATTCCTGTCTTCCTTTAAGACATATTCAAGCACTACCTTTCCTGATCCCCTCAATTGCTAGATAGAACCTTCCCTCTCAAACTACCTTGTATTTGACTACTTTGTATTTGTTCTTTTTATACATGTGTATGTGTATCTCGTTGTTGTCTCCCTTAGATTGTTAAGTCCCTTGAGTGTAGGAATTGTTTCATTATTTGTATTTACATCCACAGTGCCTGGTGCATAGTAGGTCCTTAATAAATGCTTGTTGGTTGGTTGGTTGATTACAGAAATTCAGATATGGAGGAAACTACATTTCTTCTGCTGCCATTGATTTCTTTTTCCTAGGGTACTAACCCTTTTCAACCCTCCAACTCCCCAGCTCCCCCCACACCTCTTTCCCTCCACCTAGTTCTCAAATTTTGGCTAAACCATAGAACTTAGGGGTGGTTTTGGGTAGGTAATGCTCCATTCACATCTTTTTTTGTTGTTGTTATTGCTTTTGTTTTATGTGAGGCAATTGGGGTTAAGTGATTTACCCAGAGTCACACAGCTAGTGTTATGTGTGTGAAGCAGAATTTGAACTCAGGTCCTCCTGACTCCAGAGCCGGTGTGCACTGTGCCACCTAGCTGCCCCAATAATGCTCCTTTTTGAAATGTATTTCAGAGTAGGTTCTTTTGTTGTGACTGTCCCTTAATAAGGTCGAGACCCACAGTTTAAGAAACACTGAAGGGGTTGAGAGTGGAAAAAGTAAGCCCTGCCTTAAATTATGCTTTAGCTTTCAATGAGATCATTTCTTTGTCTAGATTCAGTCCTGATTAAAGTGTTATCACCAGAGATAGAAGTTTTTGTATCTTTTTTTAAATATTTGGTTAGGAACTGGTTTATATCATGCAGACATATAGGGACCTAGACCAGATTCACTACCAGTGACTTCCTATATGATGAATTAAAAGTCCTTTGGTAAGAGCACTGTACTCATTAGGCAGGGTTGTAGATTTACATTCCATGTGGGCCATTTTATTCACTTTTGTTCTGTGCCACATACTGTGCTTTCAGCAACCAGTCAGTTGTCTTTCAAGTAGATGCATTCAGTCACCACTGGAATGGAGTAAGAGGGAGTGAATGAATGAACACAAACCCATTTTCAGTACTAATGAAATAATTCAAATTGTTTGCCAATCTGCTTGTGAGTTAGTAGAAAAATTCAGTGGAAAAAGTGCTAGATGGGGAGTCAGATCCTGATTCTGCCGCTTGACTGATTGACCCATAGAGAAATCACAACTTCTCTAAGCCTCAGATTCCTTACTTGTTGGATTAGCTGACTTTGAGGGTCCCTTTCAGCTCTAAAGCTATGATTCTCTGAGATGTAAAAACTAGAGGAAAAACTAAAACAAATCTAGTTGAAATTTTTTTCTTTTTAAAGCTTCAGAAAAATATAAAAGGTTGAATGGAAGGAGAATGACCTTTATATAATTTTAGCCAATTTTTTTTCTCCCCTGTCCCTTTTTACCTCAGTCAGTATGGCATATCATTAGCTCTTCTCTGCTAATGACCCCTTTACTATCAATTCTCACATTTCTATAAAAGGAATCAAGGAATAGATACTTTCTATATTTTGCTGAGATAATAATGGATAATATTTATGGGTTAGGAGATAATGCGTTAATTAATGGAGTATAAACTTTTTGAGTGAAGGAACTGTTCTATTTAATTTTTTTTAAGGGTCATACCTAGCAAATATTGTATGGATATGGTGGGTACTTAATTTTAGTTAAATTGATAGTAGGATCTAGGAGTTTCACTAAAAGTTAATCTATCCCTTCAACTGAAGTACTTTGTTTTGTTTTTATCAGTTCCAAATTCTCTCCTACCACCCCTTTCCCCAAGGTGAGTGCTTTGAAGGGGAAATGAACAAAATGAAACATAAACTTACTTTCAAATTGCAGACAAATAAAGGAAGCTGTGACAATACATCCCGAGTACTGTAGTGCAGGGTATCTGTTAAGTGCTCCCATCCTAGTTTTTTAAAATTAGGATGTAGGGGCAGCTAGATGGTGCAGTGAATGGAGCCCTGGCCTTGAAGTCAGGAAGACCTGAGTTCAAATCTCACCTCAGACACTTGACACTTACTAGCTGTGTGACCCTGGGCAAGTCACTTCACCCCATTGCCTCACCAAAAAAAAAAATAAAATTAGGGTGAAAAACAGGAAGATTTAAGTGATTTGCCCAGGTTCATACAATAAGAACAAATTAGCGCTATAACCAGGAAACCACACTGCCATATGAATTCTCTGCTTCTTCTTTCTTTGAGATCAGATCAAGTCATGGACCTGCGACAGTTTCTGATGTGCCTATCCCTGTGTACAGTCTGTGCCTTGAGCAAGCCCACAGAGAAAAAGGAAAGAGTACACCATGAGCCTCAGCTCAGTGACAAGCCTCATGATGATGCCCAGAATTTTGACTATGACCATGATGCATTCCTGGGGGCAGAAGAGGCAAAGACCTTTGATCAGCTGACACCAGAGGAGAGCAAGGAGCGACTTGGGTAAGGGGTTAGCCCTGAGAGGGATATCTAAATCATTCTCCTTTTTCTTCTCTAGCTTTCCTCTCCTTTGGATCTGTGTTAACTATAACCTGAAGCCCAGCTAAGAACCAGTACCATTAAAGGTTGAGAGTCTGCTTTCCTAAATCTCCTTATGAAATATTTCATAGTAGTACATATTGACAAAACCAAATCATCTTTACATAAAAATGAAGAGTGGGTAAAGGCTTCTTCTTGTACTCTACTATTTTAATACAATGCTGATGCTTTATATTAGTTTTAATACCAGCATGCCATCACAAGCTCTGACTGAGGTCACATTATTTTGTGAGTAATAAACTACTATTTGGATTCTTTGCCTTCCGTTAAGACTGCCTTCTGTTAGGTCCCAGCCTCCAGATATTCCAATTGCTGCTAAAAAGCTTTTATTGGCTACAGGTTTGTGCCAATTATAGCTTTTAGTGCCAGGACATAAGGACTGACACAGTAAGAGTGGGACCATGGTAATTGTGGAAGCCTTTCCATTTGTCATTGTGGCTTTTTAGGGCTTGAACTTTTTCAGTTCCTTATCCCTTTAGTTTAAGAGCAATTGAAAGTCCAGGTTCCATAGCCTCTGGGAGCATATCCTTTCCTATATACATTAAATTTAAAACTTTTTAATGAGCCATGTTTTTACTAGCAAATGAGTACTCCTTACTGATAAATTTCATGCATTTTCCAGAGCTGAAAAATTTATTACCTGTTATATTTGAGTGATTAAATCTTTTCATCTTAATTGAACTGACCCTCAGATAAAAAGAGTTTATCACTAAGTTTTTCCTGCCAGGTAAGATGTATCAGAGTAGCACTTAAATGTAGAGGAAGTTATTCTTTTAAATATCATGCCTCCTATTTGCTTCTGTCTGAGGGTTCTTTTGGATAAATGTGTCGATCTGCAAAGCTATTCCTGTTTCTATTTAAGTGTGATAGTTGTTTCATTATAATTAAACCACATTTGTTTCAAGAATCTTTTTCCCTATTCTAAGATCTTTAGGGGATTTTTGGCCCTAAGGGAAGAAAGAAATGTTCTCTTCGTTCATCTCAAAAACTACTTACCCTCTAGGTGTAGGTCAGTGAGTTAGAAAAAGTTGTTTTGCAGTGGATGTAAAGGATACATATTTTAAACTGAACCATGACTCTTCATATGAATAAGTTGCATTTTCTAAGATTGAAACTCCTGTTTTCCTGTGTAACCTTCAAAAAATAACTTGACTAGTGGTTTGTCACAGGATTTCTTGTGAGGAATGTGTCAAGATTAACTTCTATTAGGTATTGAAGCCTTCCTCACAGACTTGTTCACAAAAAGGAGGATATACCTTTGAATGATGAGGAAAAGCAATTGTATGTTTTTACTTTATAAAGCAAAGGTTCTTAACTTATTTCAGTTGGTCTGTGAACTTGGGTAAGAAAAAACCCTACATCTTCATTTTCAGTGAAATTTAGCATTTCCTTCAATTATTATAAAACCTTATTCTGAGAAGGGATCCACAAGCTTCACCAGACTGCCAGCGGAGTCCATGGCACAAAATAAGCTTTAGTTTGAACAAGTGCCACACACAAAAAAACTGTTAAACAGAATGTTTACTCACACAAAAGTTTCATGTTTAGTTGCATGCTTACTTTATATCTTATAAATCTTTTTGGAAAGATAAGTGTATTTTTTTTTATTGTACATCAAGCCTCTGCCCACCAGGCAGTCCATACAATTTTCCGTTTTCTTTTGTGCCCTGATCAGCCCACTTTGCATTAATATAACTCACTTTCCAGGATTACTCAGAACTATTAAGGGCCTTGAGATTTGGGTTCTCTTCTCAAGAGAATGGCTCTCCCTGCAACTTTGGTTACAAAACTTATCTGTTTACTTGAAGATCACCAAACCAGGAGTAACCTTGTTGAGAATACATACATATACTAGAATTCAAGATAGGGAGCTGGAAGGAACCGGAGAGGCCTTCTATTTCAGCACCCTCACTTTTCTGGTGTGGAAACTGAAGCCCAAGGAAGTCCTAGGATATTAGTGAAAAGCAAAACTTGAATAAACCACATACTGTGGTCCTCAACTTCGAGCTGTTTATGAGGCCAGAGCTTAAGAGAACACTCTTGATGCTTATTGTTACAAATATGTAGTGTCCATTTAAGTACAAATGTAATACCTCGAACAGCCACTAGATGAAGATGTTACTCTATGAAAGTCAGCTCATTTTTGTTACATCTTTTTGTAATAATAGCTAATATTTAAATAGCATTTAAGAGTTTCTTTTACAAACCACTTTCCGTATTTCAACCCTGTGATCCTGGTTTCTTTTGCCTTGGCTTTCTCCCCTTCTTCATTTTCTGCTCTTCTGTTCCCATTTGCCTGTTCTCCCTTAAACAGTCCATTATACAGAATTGAAGTATATATAGTCTTAAAGGTCAATGAATACAATATTTTTTGTTTCTCTTGTCTAAGTAAGTTTAAAATTTTTTTTGGCAGGGAGGGAGTTTATTTTTTTTTCTTTGTGGTTCAGTGTTTTTTAATAGAGCAAAGACCTTCTGCCCCTATAGAACTTACAAAAAGAAACACTTTGGGTTTGCTTGTACCAATCGCAAGGCAAAGCTTCCAGTCAGTTAAGGAGAGTAGTGTAATCTCAATTGTGTCTAAATATTTGTTCGGGACCTTAACATAACTACATAAGTAATTTTCCCATGTCTTGAAGGATCCTCTGATATTCTAACACTGTTGGTACCTTTATGAATTTGTAAAAATAAAGATTGTTAAGATCAAAGTTTAAAGCTTTTTCTTTGTACCTCCCCATGTTCTCTTACTCCCAATTTTTGAAAAACAAGTTTTAATCTTGTCTTTTGTTTTTCCATCACAATTTCTTCATGTGCCACACTCCTCCCTTGTAACAAAGAAAACTAGTCCTACTTTATGAAGAAGCCAGTTAGGATACTCCTACTAATAATATAAATAGAATAAAGTTTCAAGAAAGAAATTCTCTCTTTGAAATTATGATTCCCTTATTTCAGGAATCTTTTTCCTGTTGTTGCACATGACCCTTTTATTTAGTTTGGTAATACTTGTTCTGTGGTTATGATAACCAGACTTTTGCTTAATTGTACTGTGGTGTGTATCAGCAACCTGTATCATTCTAAGCTCAGCACTGAGTCCTCTTGGACAAGACATTCAAAGCTTAATTGTTGGCATAATACAGCTAGTTTAGATTTTGCCAACACTTTGATAATACTTTGCTTCAATCAAAATAGGCACATTACCATTGTAACAGTATTTACATGACAGTGAGAGACATTGTGCCAAAGTTGGTAGAACTGGCCACACAATCCGAAAGAGCAGGTTCCCGATCCTGCCCCCTTACATGTCAGGTGGTGTGACCCTGAGCATCTCTTAACCTCTCAGCACACTAGGCAGCTTTCTTAGAAATTAGAACTCTTTAAGTTGCAGAGATGTTCACCTGCATTGGTAGAGGGAATTTCCTCACCCAAAAGTACCTTATACCATTTAAATCACAAATCCAGTCCCCTTTTATTCAGTCGCATTCCAATTTGCATGAAATGAGATCATTAATTTGATTAACCAGCTATATAGGTTGTGTACATAGCCCCATTTTGCAGAAAGAAATCACCTTTGAGGTTTTGGCTTTCTCAAAGTTCCACAGCTAGTGAGTAGTAGACTTAAACCTAGACCCTTTGACTCCCCACAAACATCTTGGAAGTTCTTTAGCCAGAACCAGGGCAGTAAGTACACTTGGATGAAGACTGGTTTTTACTTGTCGTCCCCTCTGTAGTGAGGCTTACAGCAGCATGGGGACAGACAACGCTTCTAGGTGCAACAATTCTTTCCTGATATTTTTATAGGATGAATCCTAGGTAAGTAGGAAAGACAGTGTCACCAAGGAGAGTGTCTTTCAGAACTGCCAGCCACCAAGCTATGGTACAAGTCAGCTACATGGCACACCCTGCTGGTGGCTGTGTGTAACTGTTCAGGTGATGGGGATTGTACAGAATGCCTCCTGTAAAATGGGGATAAGTTGATGTACACAGGTCTTTGAAATCTCCACATTGAATATGACTAGTTTAACTTGGAAGGAAAGAAGAACTAATGAAAAGGGGAAAGCCATTTCCCAGGCCACTTTAGCATCCACACCTTGCTTTACATGCTCACATTGAAGGATGTGTGTCCTTACTAAGTAGACTACATACGTACGGGGCACATTTTTATTGGAAGTTGTCTTTCTCTATAGCTACACATAAAACTCAAATTTAACACCTTACTCTGTAAGTCCCCTACTCACCTCATAGTAAGTACCCTTTTCACTGCCTGGGCTAAGCTGCAGCAGTAATGATTGGTTTTTTTCGTGGTTTGTTGTGCACCTGAACTTTGTGGATGATACATTATTCCAGAACAGTGTTTTTGTTTTGTTTTGTGGGGGTGTGAGTTTCAGAATTTTGTCTATTTCTCCAACATTTTCTCTCCCCTCCCCAATATGACATCTGCTTTAAATCTTAAAGTACTGTGGATTACAAAAATAATTATGTCAGTGATTGTGCTTTACCAAGCACTGAGAATTTTCCTTTAGAAAATAAGTGTTGAGACTGCAGTGTTATATACACAAAGTCTATAGAAGAAACCATATTTTTAAAACTCTCATAGTCTGATCATGGCCTATAACCCACCAGTCACGCTGGGCCGTCCATGTGGATGCCAGTGGTAGCTGTAACTTTTCTTGGCAAATCACCACAAGAGCAATAGTGAGCTAGCTATTTAACCTACTACCACATTGGGATGTTTTGCTCGTGTTCTGCTTTGGATACAATTAGTTTACTTCTGTTGCTATAGTATGGGACAGCACATGTGGTCACAACATTGAGCACTGCCAGATCTAGAACCTTGTATCCTTTAACCTCTTGCTGGATTTTTCTACATTTTCTACAGAAAGATTGTAAGTAAAATAGATGGCGACAAGGACGGGTTTGTCACTGTGGATGAGCTCAAAGACTGGATTAAATTTGCACAAAAGCGCTGGATTTACGAGGATGTAGAGCGCCAGTGGAAGGGGCATGACCTCAATGAGGATGGCCTTGTTTCTTGGGAGGAATATAAAAATGCCACCTACGGCTACATATTAGGTAGGTCTTGTCTGGGTGAAAGTCTTTGTGGAGCCGGCACCTTGAAACGTAACTGTTTTGTCTTGTAGAATGATTGTAGATAAAATAGACATGGATAAAGATGGGTTTGTGACCGAGGGGGAGCTGAAGTCCTGGCTTAAGCACACCCAGAAGAAATACATGTCTGACAATGTTGAACGCCAATGGCAGGAGTTTGACATGAACCAAGACGGCTTAATCTCCTGGGATGAGTACAGAAACGTGACCTATGGCACTTACCTGGGTAAGAGGCAAGATGGCAGCCTAACAGAGGCTGACACGGTCTTGAATCAAAGAAATAAAAGGGTCGCAAAATAAGGGAAAGGGTAAAGAATTTTTGCTGTGCCTTTAACAGCTTAAGTTCAAAAACTGAGCTGGTTTCCCTAAATCTTAATAATTTTAAGCATGTGTGGTTTTTATTTTGCTCTTGTGATTTTGCTGTTGCTCCAAGTTGAGCATTTCTTCTGCAAGTATATTTTTCCCTGACCCTTTTTTCTTTTATGTCCTTTACAAAGGATTATTTGCAGTAGACCTCACATAAGCAGCTGTGGCTCAAAATAAAAAGCTGTAGCTCTTTATGCAATTTGATTAGCAACATTGTACCCCAAATTCACATCAGTTATCGTCTTGGTACTTAGAATAAAAGAAAAAGTATTTCTTAAGTGCCTTTTTGTGTAAGGTTCTGTTTGAGGTACCATAGGAAATAATGAGGATTAATAAGGTACAAAATGGGTGGGATAGGGCCGTTTTAATTCCCTGACAAAATTTAACTGCTGTGGAGTTAATCTTTCTGAAGGTTGATCCTTCCTCTTGCATTTTCGAGCCCATGAATTTACTTGACTGCTTTGGATTGCTTTCTATTAGCGTGGTGGGTAGCCTTACCATTGCTAACCACCTGTTAGCAATTTATCCTTTTTGGATTGCTTACTGCTAACTATCGGGTGACTGTTTTAAGAATTTTATTCAGGAAGGATTATGAGTGGTGAGAATGCCCCCGTGCCTTGGTGACATTAACTGCCAACATGATACAAGTAGTCATTCCTTCCTACACCTTTAGCCTATAAATTAGGCAAGCTTCTTTTTTTAAAGTGGTCTGTTTCACACAAACATATACATATTAACAGCTGATGCCTATGTAATGATCTTTTCCTGCTAGAGAACCAGCTGTTTGTGTTAATTGTAGGACTGGATGCATTTCTTGTAAAGAGGCTTTCATGTCTGTGACCAGCTTGTTCTCATTCCTAAGTCTAAGGTGGAAATCTCTCAAATGCTTGGCATATAGCCAAGAACTGCTCGGATCCCTTCACCTAATTTAAGAACATGTGTATTCAAAAGTCAGGGCAGATGGGGAGGCATCAAGTATGGCTTGCCTGGCTAGATAGCTGGCATGCAGATGTCTTCCTGATTTATCTGTTATTAAGAATAAATATTAAGCAGAGACTAGGTTGTTGGTGATCTAAGCACAGTGGCATGATAATAAATTGTGGTTCAGTCTGAGGTGCACTCTCACGTTTTTTGCTGAGAGAGAGAGAGAGTGTGTGAGTGTGTGTGTGTGTGTGTGTGTATATGCATATGCATACACACACGCGAGTGCATGTGAGTGCCTGCCTGCCCTTTGAGAGCTCTGTATCCTCTAAGAGAAGACGATTCAACATAAAGGGTGTTTGTGTTTCTGTGGACAGACTACGCAGTTCTGAAGCGCTGGTTGGGAATAGCAGTGCCTTTATAAGGCTTCCCAGCCTGGAGTGCTGAAGGCGTGGCTCTCAGGGGATTAAGAGTTTGGGGTTTTTTTTTCCTTGTGTAAATTTTTTTTCATTCTTGGTTAACAATTTTGGTTCAGAAATACATAAGAAAGTCTTTTAATTGAAGTTTGTCATAATGAAACAAACTTCATCGGGGAGAGAAAGAAAGCTTTGTCTCTGTTTCAAGCAAAATAAATTGACGACATTGAGATCTACCTTACCCAGAGCAAGAGATTGAGATCCTGCCTATGGTGTTGTATACGTCAGCTTGGGCAAATAAATCTCTGCCTAGGTAAGATGAGGAGCAATAATAGACATCTGCATTTATGCTTGCTTCCTTTCTCTTTTACTTTTTGCACATCATAGTTCCGTAGTCTTTTAGATTTTGTTTAAGCCTTCATAGAAGGAATGGAAGATTGTTTACTAAGAATCCAATATTAATCTTTTATCTTCCATGTGTTTCTTTCATAGTTGCTACTATATTTTTATTTAGGAGTAAAAAGATGACTTGCTATTTAAAGAAGGTAGTTACTAAAATGGTCTTTTCAATTTTGAAGTGTCATTTCCTTTCATTGAAAGTGTGGATTTTTATGACAGTGGTATAGAGTTCGAAGTACTGTACCTGGGAAGAACTGGGTTCAGATACTGCCTGACACATATTAGCTATGTGACCACGAACAAACACTTGGATCTCTTGGGGTCTCGGTGTCTTTATTTGTAAAAAAAAGGGGAGCGGGGCTTGTATACTAGATAACCTCTAAGGTTCCTTCCAGCTTTAAATCTATAATCCTGTGGATCTGTAATCCTATGAACTTGTGGAGTTTTTTGACACTAAAGAGTGAAGCTTTAAGTTCTACTCTTAAAATAGTGCAGTAATATTTTTACAGCTATACTGCAGGTGTATAGAAAAGCTGTGCTTAGAACTATTTTAGTAGGTTGCCAGTATAGAGTTAGTGGTGAAGAAGCCCTACAGTGTTTTTATAAAGTTGATGTCATATCTGAATGAATTTGCTTTGTTTGTTGTAATAATAATTCCTTACACTTTTGAAATGCCTTTTACTTTTAAGAGTGCTCTGATATATAGGATTATAGAAGGGACCTTAGAGGGTATCTGTCCAACCCCTTCATTTTACAAACCATGTACCTAGTAAGTGTCAGATGGGATTAGAATCTAGGCCTTCCTGACTCAGTTCCAGAACTTTGTCTGTCATCTTATTTTATCCTCACAGTAATCTTGTGAGGTAGGTAGAGAATAAACTTTTATTCTTGTTTCTAAAATGATTCCTTCATAGCTTCTCAGTTTAGAGGGAGCCACTATTATCTATAGAGAATAAATTGTCCCTCAACTCAGTTTTTTCAGTTCAGTTTATTAAAAATCTGGGCGGTTTCAAATCCAGACTGGTTAAAATCTTCATGAATTTATCTCAAGGGCAGACACACATCTCCATGTTAGATTCTGGTAGTTCCATGAGTATTTGAACTTTCTATGTTTGGGAAGAACACCAAATGTACCAAGTATGGCATCTCCAAACGAAGAGTAGCCAAGCTTAAATAACTCTTTACCTTTTCAATACCTGGGAATCTATCACACAAATTGATGGAGGAGTTAGGACTTAACCATAGAGTTAGGATTAAGGCCAAATTAGCTTTGGAATCTAGCCTTTTAACTTGGATAGGATCCAGAGCTGGAAGGAATTGGAACCTTAGAACTTGTCCATTCTGAGCTCCATGTTTTACAAATGAGAACGTTTGAGACCCGGATCATTCAAATGATTTGCCCAAGGTCATGCAAATAAACTATAAGCAAACTCTTCTTGCTTCCTCATTCTGCTTCACCACATATTTGTATTTACATATGGCTTCTATAAATCCACTTCTTCAGTGGTCATAATATTTATATTTGGATGAAGCCTTCAGTGTTAGTCTAGGAACTAGGCCTCCAGGTTGGCCAGTAGCTACTAACATAAAGCTAGGGCCTGATATTCTTTTTATCCTCTATTGCTTCAGCCTAAAATATGTCTTGGTATTTAGACTGGTGAAGTTTGTACTTACCTTGATGCGTTCCCTGTTCCAGCACTTTTCTTTCTCTCTGGGATTCTAATGGATATGATCTATTGCTATTGTCTAGATGATCCAGACCCTGATGATGGGTTTAACTATAAACAGATGATGATGAGAGATGAGCGGAGGTTCAAAATGGCTGACAGAGATGGAGATCTCATTGCCACAAAAGAAGAGTTCACAGCTTTTCTTCACCCTGAAGAATATGACTACATGAAAGATATAGTTGTTCAGGTGGGTATCAGGCCAGGTGATTCCATGACTATAAACTAAATTCTTTTTTCCATGCTGCTAGTGCTCTCTCTATCCTTTTTCTGGTGTGTTTGGCTGAATGTTTTCTATATAGAGTAGAGTGGCTATTAGTCTTTCAAACCAGAGCTGACATTTCCCTGTGACCTTGAGGGAGCAGTTTCTTTTTAGTGTACCTCAATTTTACCATGTGTTAGATAACACTTTTTACCAGCTTATTGGAAGTCCTGATAGTGACCTATACAAAGAACGAAAAGGTCTACTTTCCATATAATCTTTAATCAGTTGTGAACCTATGACTATCAGACAAACCATGAGAATAGTGATTTTCACCAAAGATTGGACAGGCTGTCTAATTACCACGCAATTATGAGCCACGTTTGTATTTTTTTTTTAAACAGAGAGGGAGTTGACTTTACCTTTATTGAGATAAGGGGCAGCTATAGGTGCACAGTAAATAGAGTCAGGAAGACTCATCTTCTTGAGTTCAAATCTGCCCTCAGACAGTCAGTATGTGACCCTGGGCAAGTCACTTAACCCTGTTTGCCTCAGTTTCTTCATCTGTCAAATGCACTGGAGAAGGAAATGGCAAACCACTCCAGTATCATTGTCAAGAAAACCCCAAATGGGGTTGTGAAGAATTGGACATGACTGAAAAAACGACTGAATTGAACGTCTTGAGCTACACGTGGTCTTAGAAGCCACTCGGCATTATCTAGCTGTGAGAACCACAGGTAAAGAGAAGGGGATGAAGATGAATTTGGGGATGTAGAATCCTCTCAGTTTCATTTTCTTCCTTTTTTTTTTTAATCTTTGCTTAATTTCATCTCTGTAGTGGAAAGCAGTCTAGACTTGGAATCTGGAGATGTGGATTCATATCCCAGCTCCAAGAGCACTTACTAGGTATGTGAGTGTGGGCAAGGTGGGCAACTACTCTGATGGCTCAGATTTTTCATCCATAAAATGGGGTAATAATACTTGCTCTATCTAACTCAAAGGGTCGTTATAAGGAAAGTACTGTAGGTGCGTGTGTGCGCGCGCGTGTGTATGAAGAGTGTTTGGCTATGTTATACTCATAGTTTTCACGAGTACAAACGAACTTTATCCCTTTCTCTCCTGATTAGGAAACCATGGAAGACATAGATAAAAATGCTGATGGTTTCATTGATCTGGAAGAATACATTGGTGAGTTCCTCTTTTGAGAGTTTTTCCCTAAAGAAGCTAGGAGTTCTGTCTACCTAGAAAAATAGTTTTACTGGTTAGGCCAGTCATAGTTAGCAGTTTTTTTAAAGATCCTGCAAAGAGGAACATGCTAGGGGGCTAATGTTAGCAACCTCAGATCTGCATTGACATTACAGATAGTTATCACTTAAGGTACAGAAAAAATTACAGTAAGCCCAGTTTGCATCTATGGAGACCCAAGAATGAGTCAAGGAACAGAGGAAAGCAAAGGGAATCGTGTAGCAATGATATCAGTTACACAGAGTTGTGGCCAGATAACTGACCCCTCATATGGGTTGTTTAAAAGACAGCATCTACTTGTTCCACACTTTGTAGAATTTTGTTGTCCTTCGTTAACAGCAATTAGCAATCCCTTATTCTCTCGCTAATTAGGTATGTGCAGTCTCATATTAATGAAGCGGTTTCACAGGCCACTTTAGGGTTCCTGATACTTTACCTGGAATTCTTCCTTTTAAAATACAGTTCATTTCTGAAGGGGAGACTTTAGCCCTGGCTAAGCATACCAATAGTTTTCTCAAATTACATTGGGCAAGTTTATCATGAGCTTTAGTGTTTCCAGAAATAAACTCTTCAGACTTTCCAGTGGAATGGATGATCCAATCTCATTAGATGAGTAATTTTCACGTTTTGTCATTTTCTTTCAAGCCTCCATGAAGGACTTTGAACCACTTAGGATGTAGGGAGAGAGCAGTTTTTTTGGTTGCATAGGGCACAGTGGAAGTAAGTGCCATATAAATATGGCAAAGAGATTTGGAAGATAGAAGTTTCCTTGGAAATTGTGACTTTTCTTTTTGCATAGTAATGCTTTGCTCTTTTAGGTATTGAGCTTTTACTGTTTGGTCCTGCTTGGTAAAACCTGAAAGAGACTGGCCTTCATTAGTATAGGGAACTACTAAATGAAGAAACTCCTATCAGTTCAGGTTGACAAACTTTTCTGCAATTTAGAGTTGCTCCAGAGCACTGAGGGGTTAAATGATTTGTCTGTCATCACACAGTCATTATGTGTCCCAGCAGGATTTGAACCCAGGTTTAACTGATTCCAAGGCCAGTTCTCTACTACACTGCCTCTCCCTAAACCTGAATAATAGTGGTTTTCTGCTTTTTTTGGTATCCCAAGTCACAAAATTCCAGGGCTTTGAGCCCCTCATTCAGAGTGTACTTAGTTTCAGGAGGCATTTGGTGAAAGGTAGCAAAGGGATGGAGCAAGGATTTGCCTGGTTCCCACAAAAAAAAGCAACAGACCTAAAGGAATAATGCTGGCCTATCAGATCTTCTGGGGAGGAAGTTTTGATGGACAATGTCACTATCAGGAAGGGTGTGTGAAAAACCTGTAATTTCATGCTACCTACATGTAGTAGAGAGTGTATATGCTGAGACTCTGACCACGATGATATTTTGCCTTCAGCTATCAAATGCAGATTTTGTGGATCTCTTGGATTTTAAAGAAATATTTCACAGTGGTGCTTTGACACTCAGAGTGGTATTTTGGGAATCTTTTATAAACACCTTCCTTTTTTTGGGTTTTTTGAGTGTGAGTGTTCTCCCATTATTTTTTGTTTTTAAGCTATAAGATTATTCTTATCCCACACACAAATTCTTGTTCAGTAGGAAAAGTAGTATTGAAACCTTGAAGAATGTCTGAGGCTTCTTTAACCAGAATAGCTAGTTTTTGTTAGCTGGTCTGATTGGCACTGAGACAGCCTTTTGAAAATCATATGTACAATGCTGATGTGTGTCTATGGGCACATATAGGTGACATGTATAGCCATGATGGAAATGCTGACGAGCCAGAGTGGGTGAAGACCGAGCGTGAGCAATTTGTGGAATTCCGAGATAAAAACCGTGATGGGAAGATGGATAAAGAGGAAACCAAAGACTGGATCCTGCCTTCTGACTATGATCATGCAGAAGCTGAGGCCAGGCATCTGGTTTATGAATCAGACCAGAACAAGGTAAGAGTAGCCAGGCCACTGCAATTTGGAAGTTATCCAAATCCATTTCTGATCTTTTTCCCCAATAATTTTTTTTTCCAGCAAATGGAAGATCAAAGTTTATTTTTTACTACCTGCACATCAAACAACCAAAACAAAAATAAAAATACTACGGACTAAAATATGTAGTTTATACAGAATAAACCTTCTGGAAATTGGTCTTTTCAGTAGTTCAGGTTATGTCTGAATGGACATGACTAGTTCAGCATAGTGTTTTAAATAAAGCTATGTTTGAATTTTAAAATCTGTACAGTTTAATAAATAAACCAAACGAAGCCTCAATGTAGAAGTCACTGCCAATATCACCCATTGTCCCTGCAGTTTGAGAATTTAACAAATGTATTCCAGTGGTCTGCAGCTTTTCCTTTACATACAGCATTTTAAAAACATGTATTAAAACAGACAAGTTTCCAGACTAAACTAATGGAGAAATTACAATTCAGTGCAAATATTTTAGACTGCATTTTGTTCTAGTTTTCCTCAGGTGTAGAAGTGGTTGCTTATTATTAAAAATGTAACAAAAGCAGCTAATGCTTTCATAAAGAATATAACATTAGGGATCCCCTCTCCCCCCATCTCTGCCATATTTCGAAAACAATAACATTTCCTATAGCCAGTAATTCTTTTTAACGTTACATATGCTATCTCAAGGCACATCTGATGATATATTTATAACACAGTAGGTGTCAAAGAATGTTTAGAGAAGGCCCTCCTTTAAGTTCTTGACTCCGTGGCACTTGAGAAAAGGAAAGTGTCACTTAGAGGTTCAGGTGTTTGAAATCTGTCCTCTGACTCTTGTTAACCTTTGAGATGAGGAACAGCAGCACTCTTGACTGCAACTGATCTCGGCGGGAAGGTTATTGGGGTTTTAATAAGCAAATTTCCATTTGACAGTGGTCAGACATTATGATGACTTGAATCACTTTAAAGCATTTGCCTCTGATCTTTTGGAAAGATCTCTCCTTGAAGCAAACTTTGTCACTGAGCTAAAGAAATCATCTGTAACTGACCTACCCACTTCCCTCTGCCATGGTTTATTTTCCTTATCTGTAAAGCAGGTGTATTACTTACTGATTACTTCCTTTCTGGTAGTGGTAGGATTCATGTGTTTAGTTATAATGAGGAAGAGAATCGTAATCTTAAATTCTGCTTAGCCTCTGTATTCCATTAGTGCTTCTGAACTTGGGGTGGGAAAAAGACTTCCTTACTGACATGTAATCTTTGGTTTCAGGATGGCAAACTTACTAAGGAGGAGATCGTTGACAAGTACGATTTGTTTGTGGGCAGCCAAGCCACAGATTTCGGCGAGGCCTTAGTACGACATGATGAATTCTGAATTGTTGACAGACAAAACCCGTTTTTCTTCAAAAGTAATTTATTTTTTACAGCTTCTGGTTTCACGTGAAAATTGTTTTCGCTACTGAGACTGTTATTACAAACTTTAAAGCAGTGAAAAAACACAACAGCAAAACATATCCCGTCTCCTTTCCTCCTCCCAAAGGGACTGGAGGGACATTCTGTGCTTCTGATGAGAAACTGTAATTATGACACTTGTGTTTTTTTAGATTTACACTTTGTTTTATGTATAACAAGTTGTGTTTATTTTTGTATTTGTTTTCTGGTTGGGAGTATGAAATGAAGGATGCCCGTCCTCACCTCACACTCATGTTAGTCTATCACCATCCCCAACCTTTTCTATAATTTTTTTGTACTTTTTGCTTAGCTAACTAATTTTGTAAAGCCTAAGATCAACAAGGAAAAGTCCAGAGGAGAGAAAAAGAAAAAATTGCCCGATATTTCATATCAAAGAGACAGCATCATGGCACTGTCTGCCTAAAAGTATGTTATCTCCCAACTGTTCGTTGTGACCAGTTAACTCTCCAGGACCTGACCCTCCTCATGTCCCTGGTAAGAAAGGATTCTTATTTGTAAATCTGGGCCAGTCTTGCCCTGATGCAGTTTTTCTGCCGGAGGAGCTGAATTTACTCATTCTGACAAGCACAGCTGGGCTGAAAAGGGTTAGGACCAGTGACTTGAAAATCAATCATGTTGTGGGTATGATCTGTCCTTTCACAAAGCTATCGCTAGGGACGACTGGAGAACTGAAGGAAAAGTAGACGAGTTTCTTCACTCACTCAGGTCTGTGTGGATTTACTCGTTGAAATACCCAGGGCAGGCTTGTATGACAGCTGTTGAAATCATCTTTACTATCTGCTGAGTTGCCAGCCAGCAGGTGGGTGGGTGACAGACCCCCTGCCCTATGCTCTCCAGGCCAGCCTGGTAGCACTGGGCAAATGACTCCTGCTTCAAAAAGTTATCGTTTACTCATTTTCAGTCATGTCATTGAAGTGCCTTTACCTGCCAAGAGAGATGATCAGTGAAGGCATTTCTTTTATGGAACCTCAAGGTAAAAAGAAACTCTGGTAAACCCCACCATATGAAAGCTGCTGCGCTTGGAAATGCCCCCAGGTAGGATAGGGTATTCTTATTTCCCTCTTACAGTATTAGTAAAAATCTCAATTGCAGTGTTCTTTATATCCTCGTGGGCTGGTTTCCTAAAACCACATGCTGCCAAATTTACCAGGGATCCTCATACCTCAAAATGCAAACCACTTATTCCCACTTTCTCTTGGATGAAAATTGCCCAGGCCTCAGTTGGTGTCAGCTAGGATAAATCCATGGCTAGAGTCTAGAGGAGATGGGAACACCACCAATAGATGGCTTTCCTGGCAGGGGCCCTATGGTTTGAGTGCCATTGCCCACACCCACCCCCCCAAAATAAAACTTTACATGGCTAAGCAGGCTGCCAACCCTTCTTAGAGGAGAAGGGGAATTTGGTAAAGGCTTTATATTTTCCAAGTATGGTCAAAGAAATGGCTCTTTTTCAACTCCACAGACTCCCTTCCTCCCTTGCTTCACACAACACTAACTGTATCTTTTGAGGGACCTTAATTGTAGGTAGACCTCTTATGAAAACACATTTTGTGTTCCAAGTAAGCAGTTTTGGGGTCACTAAGACATATGTGTATATATATCCTTTATTACTTCATGTATCTCTTTATAGATAACACACCTTTGATATAACTTGATAGCATCAGGTGGAACTGGGTGAATACTCTGAACAAGGTCAGGACTTTGATCTTCTAATGGCCATGTTGAGAAAGACTGGTTAGTGTGGGTGACTCTTAATCCACTAGGTTTGACCCCTGATTTGAGGTCTGATGCCCTAATAGACCCCCGGTTTTGGTGCCAAATGGCTGATGATGCCTAGTGGTCCATACCCCAGCCTCAGCTTACTTAATGCAATTCAGTCATGAGTTGTGTGGGGAGGGTTCACACAACAGTGCACAGAGCCCAGCTCTAGTTTTTAAATCACCCACCCAAAGAGTGAATCTTAGCATATTACAGCAGCAGCAGTTTCTGCATGCTGGGTGCTCAGCAGTGTGCATTTTACTAAAATCCCTCATGAAGTCCCTGGGTTATTTTTGGTTTCAAGAAAGCATGAAGCTGATGAGCAAACAGGCCACACCTCCACAGCGTGTGTCCTGTGAATGCTGGTTCTCTTCTTGATTTGGGTGTTTTGTTTTTTATGGAGTGTAAACCAAGTTTTATATTCTGTAATGCAAACAGGTTCCTATCTGTTTCTCAATAAAACCGTTTACATTCGTTGTATTTGTGTGTATATATTCTCTTCAGGCCATGGGGGTGTAACTCTTGGTACCATGGATACTTGCTTTATAATTAAGGTCATCCAAAAGAAGGGGCCAAGGGTAGTGGGGTTGATAAGAGGGAAACATTCTAAGTTGACGATGTCCACTCAGATGCTTGCATCTACCAGCTTGACAACATCCTTCCTAAAATCTTGTGAGCGGGTTTTCTCTCCCACTGCAGCTTAACTAATCTTGCTGATTTTTCCCTGTTTCCCCAAGTGCTGCACTGCTAGAATGAAGTCCAGCTGCATGCCGTTGTAATATGAGTACTTACTGTTTGCTGGTGCCAAAACACAAGCCACTCCTGGAGTCACATGCTACATTTATACCAGTTGGATTATTTCATAATGATTCCTAGATTTTTCAGGGCTATAGAGACGTTTCTATAGGTCAGACATTTAGGCAGAAGGACTTCATAAATAGGCTTAGTCTGCCATTTTTATTCAAGGGGTTGTGGTTTCTTGAATAAAATGCAAAGTGTGTACATAAAACATCCAGGACTCAGCAAAAGAACAAAGGTGGTGCTTGAAGCATGCTCATGCTGGCTCAGGGCTTTTTGGTAATCAGATGCTACTAAAGCCCCGGCCAGCCTGGAGCAAGCGTGAAGAGCAAGCGATTGCAGGGCACTGCCCTGTGCCTGATGTGCTGTTTCTGACCTAATTTTTCAGGGCCTTGTAAAGGCAGAGGAGGAAAGGAGATTATCTCAGGATGTAGTGAGCCCAGCATAAACTCTGATAGAGAAAACTATACACAGTATTAAAGGAATGAGACTAAGTCCACAAGCCACGTGAAAATAAGTGATTCCTTCAGAGTTCCGTGTAGAAATTGTCTCAGAATAGAAGTTACACCAATGCAGTTTGTGACTTTTCAGTTCAGCCACTAGTTTAGGGAGTCAACTAATCAAGAAGAGCTATCAGGGCAGCTGGGTGGTGCGGTGGATAGAGCACTAGTCCTGAAGTCAGGAAGACCTGAGTTCAAATCCTGCCTTAGACCAAACACTTGACACAACTAGCTGTGTGACCCTGGGCAAGTTACTTAACCCTAATTGCCTTAAAAAACAAAAAAAAAGCTATGAACCATCGCGTCTCATTAAGATGAGAGTAGGAAGGATATGAAGAAAAAAGGATAATGAACACCCCTAGCTATCTTCCCCCATGTGGCCACCACCTTGTAGGAGTCTTAAGTGGGGGAGACAAAGGAATTGAAAACTTGTACCCAGGCAGGTTTCTCAGGTTAAGGGTCGCTACGGGATCCCTTAACTAGGGCCCACTTGGCTGGAGGAAACAGTGGAGACTTCAGTTTTCTGGGAGCTGGATGTTTCAGAGTCGTCTGTCATTGGCTTTCTACATACCATCTCCATGATGCAGGCGTGAAACTATACAGGGATAAGACAATTGAAATCAGTCTACTGAGTAGGAAACAATCTAGAATTCATATAAGTGGTCTAATACGGAAAAGAGAAACTCTTCATCTTCCCATTCAAATTCCTGGCTTTGTTGCATTTTGGGCTAATCTAGACCAGAGCTCCTTAACCTTATGTATATATCATGGACCCCTTCTCAGAAAAATTTTTTTTAAATAATTTTTTTCCCCAAAGGCAATTTTTAACATTTTTAAAAAATTTCTGAGTTCCAAATTTTCTCTCCCTCTCTGAGACAGTAATTTGATAGAGGTTATACATGTTCAATCATGCAAAACATATTACTGTATTAGTCATTCAAAAGAAGACAGACCCAAAAGGGAAAAAAAAATACAGAAAGTGAAAAGTAGCTTGCTTCAATCTGCAGAATAATGTTTCTAAAAGAATAAAATGTATAGGATTACAAAGGAAACTGATATATTGAAAGTTATTCAAACATTAAATTTGTAGAACCTTTGGCTCATTCTAGAGTGAGATTCCCAGCCTAGAAAGCCAGATCAGTTAGGAGACTGCCCAAAGGAACAGCCAAACTCAGGAGCTCGTCCTAGAATGGCACCAGCCTCCTAGGGCATACTCTCCAAAGAGATGGCTTTTGGCTGGGTAAAGCTTCCATCTCCTAGAATGTAGGTCCCCATTCAACCTCCTTTAGTATTGAATTGAAATTGAATTATCCCTTAGAGGAAGGAGCAAAGTGGTACCCAGCAATATTCCAGTGTGTTTTGCCTTGCCAGATTTGGGAGTTTTCCTCACACCAACCTAGTGCAGGTCTGTTCATTCTCAAGCCTGCTCTTCAGAGAACACACACAAGTCTAAACCAAGAGGGAATTCAGGGCTGAGCAGGAGCTGTCAATCTTCAAATAACCCGACTCAAGGCTTTCTTCGTTAGTACTTAGAGATTTTTAGATAGTCTAGGTCAGAGCTAGGGGCTAGGAGGAGGAGCCAGATTGATGAGTTGGGAGGGCTCGAAAGATTCGAAAAGAGAGTATGGGGCACAAAGGTTGGGGAAAAGTTGTTTAGAGTATTTTAAAGAAAGAAGACTTTGGGGGAAGGGGGTCGGGGGGGGAGCCGGGGGTTGGGGGGGACTTTGATCTTTCCTTGTAAGGACATGGAGAATGTGTCCATTCTATTCACAGGCACCGGTTCATGACTAATCTTATGCTGTCCCTTGGACATCCTCCCTCTCAAGTTCAGCCATAATGACCTCTACCCTCTCTGCAGCTAGCCACTAAGTTTCTGTGGCTTAGTTCTTCAGGCACGCAGGTATATCAAAGCTCTGATACTGCTGAGGAAAGGGCCTCACCTGCTTGTTCATCAAGCAATAGATGATGGGGTTGTAGACACAAGCACTCTTAGAGAAGAAGGCAGGGATGGTGACGAGCCGTAGGTCCAGCCCATGGTTCCGATTGTTGACCATGTACATGGCCAGGGCAGCATAGGGCATGTAGCAAAGGCAGAAGGAACCCACCATCATCACCACCATGCGACTCACCTCCCTCTCTGCCTTCTGTGTTGTAGCTGACTCTTGTTGCTGGGCTGCAACCTGGGGAAAAAAGGGAGAGGTGAGCCCTGGGGCCTTGTCACTCTCAGACTTTCATCCCAGATTCTGGCTGGACCTCTCTGTGCCCATGACCTTTGGCATTGGTTCCAGGAGGAAATCATTGTTGGTGATCTCTGGTATCTTCAGATTGTTCTCACACCTGGTTTATAATGTCCTACCTTCCCACTCTCCTAGTCTTATAGCTTCTGCCTTGATACACATACTTCATATGAAACACTTTTGGACTCACTCTTCTCTCTGCTACAAGGATTCACAGCACGGTCGTGTTAGAAAGCATTCACCTTAATCTTATTCTCATTGGATTTGGCTTAAGGAGGGAATAACATGAACACTCAATGGGGTATGGAAATCTATTTTACCCTACAGGAAAATGGGAGGAGGGGGATAAGAGGGGACAGATGATAGAAGGGAGGGCAGATTTGGGGAGGGGGTAATCCAAAGCAAACACTTCTGAGGAAGGACAGGGTCAAAAGAGAACAGAATAAACTGGTGGTGGGATAGGATGAAGGGATATACAATTAGTTTTTCACATGACTACTATGGAAGTGTTTTGCATGACTACACATGTATTGAGATGCTTGCTATCTCAAAGAAGGTGGGTGGGGAGGGAGGAAAGGGGGAAAATTTGGAACCCAAAGCTTTAAAAACAAATGTTAAAAATTGTTTTTATGTGCAACTGGAAAATAAGATATACAGACAATGGGGTATAGAAATCTATCCTGCCCTACAGGAAAGTAGGGGAAGGGGATAAGAGAAGGGAGGGGAGTTGATAGAAGGGAGGGCAGATTAGGGGAAGGGGTATTCAGAATGCACACCCTCTTGGAGTGGGGGAGGGGCGAGATGGGGAGAAAACTTGGAACTCAAAATGTCATGGAAATGAATGTTGAAAACTAAAAATAAATTAATTAAAAAAAAAAAAAGAAGAAAGCATTCACTTGACCAACACTCCTTCCAGCAGCCCAGACCCTCTCCCTTCTTGATCTTCAGGTCAAACAAGTACTCACAGCTCTGAGGGCTCCCAGCAGTTGGGAGTAGGAGAAGCAGATGAGGGAGAGAGGCACGATGAAACAGAAAATGAAGAGGAACCAAGTGTAGGATTCGCTTCGGTATTTTGTGCCTACTGTGTACCAGTCAGGGCCACAGGAGCACTGTAGGCCCTCGGGAATATACCTGCAATGGGCAAGGGCAGTCTATCGTATGGATGGGGAAGACAGTTCCAGGAAAGTTCATCATGGGTAAGGCCAGGATTTGTTCCACACATTTACTACACATATTTGTAACCGATTTTGCTTTTCTTGCTGTTTCAATGGGTGGGAGAGGGGGAGAAGGGAGGAATAGATTTTGGAACTGAAAATAAAATGGAATTTTAAAAAAAGTTAAACCCCAGGTATTAGGGAGAAGTCAAGATTTCTGGATCTTGCTAGATCTGTGACACTGGCTATCTAGAAACTCAGGGCAGGAAAGAGTTGTTATCATGTATCAGTCATAGTATAGACTAGTATCACAGAGAGCAATTCTCTTAGTACTCATTTCTCTCATCTAAACCTCCTCAACCTCCATCTAGGGCCTTAGCTCTTGAATTTTTCACTGAATTCAGCTTTATGTTTTAGGTGATGAAAGTCCTGGTGGGGGCAGATAATATTTTAGCTCCTTTCCCAGGCCCCTGGCCCCTAGCTTTAGGATCCCAGCTCAATTCCACACACACACCCCTCCCCCTTTCATCTCACCG
Organism: Vombatus ursinus; assembly: GCF_900497805.2. NCBI lineage: Eukaryota > Metazoa > Chordata > Mammalia > Diprotodontia > Vombatidae > Vombatus > Vombatus ursinus. The sequence continues at coordinate 5,492,729 of NW_020954617.1, forward strand.
GCTCCAGCCAAAGAAGGGTGGGATGGAGACACCAATGCCAATGACCCAAGTAGCCAGGACCACCATCATCGCATGCTTGGAGTTGAAGCGGAAGTTGCCGAAAGGTTTACAGATGACAATGAAGCGCTCAAAGGCAAGGAAGGCCAATGACCAGCCCGTCACCAAACCTGAGGCCAAACGTGAGGACAAATTGAGCAAAGCAAAGACATGTGGTATGTAGGGCATGGAAGGGGGCAGATGGAAAAAAATGATAGGTGCTTAGTCTGGAACAGAGGATCTAAACCTTTTTTTTGCATGTTGCAGGTACTTGTAGCAGTCTGGTAAAGCCTGTGGACACCTCAGAACAATGTTTTTAAATGCATGAAATAAAATACATATGATTACAAAGGAAACCAATTATATTGAAATAAAGGTGTAACTCTTTCCCATACAAGTTCCTGGACCCACTTGAGGACTATGTGGGTCCCAGGTAAAGAACTCTCGGTCTAGGGAAAGCAGATTTATGGACACTCAAGTTCAGGACATGAAGGAGCATCTTCTGGGGAAGGCACAGATGGAATGAGAAAAGAATAGATGTAAGCCATAGAACATAGACATCCCATTTTGGAAAGAACCAGGCTAGACTCTTGCCCTTTTCCCTTATCTTATGTTTCATTAACTCTCAAACTCAATATCCGCAATATTCTCCTTCCCAATATGCTCCTTTGGTAGTGGACCCCAAGCCCAATAGCCTGGTCTTTGGAGGGCCCAACATTTGGGCCCTGCTTTCTGCCTGCCTTTGCTTTGCCAGTACCTGCCACAGAGCCCAGGAAAGCCTCCATAGCACAAACATGGCGGCCAAAGATGAAGTAGCCCTGGGAGCTAGAGATGAAGACAGTGAAGACAGAGATGATGCAGTAGATGAAACCGGCCAAGGAGACATTAACCAAGATGTAGTTGAGTGGCTGGCGCAGTTTCTTATAGCGAAGTGTAGCAATGAGCACCACAGCATTGAGTGGTGTCCCTACAAAGAAGACAAAACCCATGAAAGCCGTTTGGAAGTGGAAGGCCCAGGCAGGAGCAATGTGGTACTGAGGGCCATCCCATGGTCCCACTGATGAGATGTTTTTGAAGAGGTAGAACTCCTCATCCCCTGACATCTTGCTCTTAGATTGTCTATCAGTACACCCACTTCCTTCCTCTTATAGATTATGCTCCCCCACCCCTACCATAAACCACCTTGAAAAATCCTTCAAAGCCACTTATGGGTCCCCTGGAAGATCAGTGAGAATCTTAAATCCTAAAGACAAAGTTTGGGATTAGGGACCCTTGAGCTCTCTAATCCTCCTGTTTTTTTGCTCCCTGTCCCCAGAGCTGTTTGTTTATTGTCAAGGAGTTTAAAGCTGGGGTTAGGGCATAAGTAGAAAGACCTTAGATCACCAGGACCTGGGAAATGTTCATACGAACTGGTCTGTTTTCACTACCTCCTTTATCAACCCTTTAAGAACGCTAGAGGCTACCTTCCCATTATTCAACACCAGTATGTCACTTGGGGTCCTACTCAGCAGCAAGGCTTCTTGCTCTCTGCCCTTCCCCACCTCAGCACTGGGAGGGGGCAGGGAAATCTATCACCCTGCTGCTGCCCTCCCCCCTGAGCCCTCACTGTTCCCCAAATCCCCCTCCCCCACACCAAGATGAGAACCTGGGGTGAACTGGAGGGTCAAGGGCCACAGGATCAATGCTGCCAGGCTGTAAGCCAGCTCAGGAGGGGATGCCAAGAGTCAATGAGGTCATCACTAAGAACATGCTAACAGTGACATGTTGAAGTCCAGCTCTAAGGCAAATTTTTTGCAAGCCTCTCCTACTTACCTTTCCGCTTGTCTCTCACTATTCTTCTTTTAAAATTAGTTTATTTTTGAGTTGTATTTTGTGTTTGAGTTGTTTCCTTCCCTTTCCTCCTGCCAACCCCGAATTAGGGAAGGCCAACATTGATTGGATATATATGTGGAAACATAAAATACACACTTCCAATATCAGTTCTTTCTCCAGAGGTAGATAATATTTTTCTTCATAAGTCCTTCATAGTTGATTTGAATATTCATATTACAAAGAATAGCTTTTGTGGTTCAGTCATTTTAGTAGTGTCTAATTCTACATGACCTCATTTGGGGTTTTCTTGGCAAAGATATTGGAGTGATTTGCCATTTCCTTCTCCAGCTCATTTTATAGATGAGGAAACTGAGGCAAACCAGGGTGAGTGACTTGCCCAGGGTCACACAACTAGTAAGTGTCTCAGGCCAGATTTGAACTCATGAAAATGAGTCTTCCTGACTTCAGGCCTAGTGCTCTATCTACTTCGACATGTAGCTGCCCCTATACTATTCTCCCAGAAAAGCTTAGTCTTAATTCACAATCTTCAAATGATATTGCAGTTACTATATACAGCATTCTCTCGGTTCTGCTCATTTCACTCAGCATTATCTCATGTGAGTCTTTCCATGTTTTTCTAAAACCATCCTACTTGTCATTTCTTACAGCACAGTAGTATTCCATCACATTCATATACCCCAACTTCTTTAGCCACTCCCCAATTGATGAGTATTATCCTAATTTCCAGTTTCTCTTTCACTATTCTAAGGTATAAATGCTGTTCCTGCCAGGCTCCCTCACTAATTTCATAACTTTAAAGACCTATGGTTCTATTGGTTTACACTTATTCCACTGATGGAGATTGCAACCCCTTTCTACTTGGTGAGTGAGCTTTAAGAGTTCCTATAGCTAAAGAAATCCATTGCCCTGCTGCTGATATGATAAGGAACTGTTGAGCTGGTCTGGCCCTCTAAGACAAATCTTCTCTCCAGAACTAGCGGGCAGGCTAGTACTTAAAGCTTGGAAAGGCCCTGCTGGTGTTTCTGCCTTGCTGGCCTAGCTTTTGAGAAACCAAGGTCAACTGTGTGCCAAGATGAAGTCTTAGAGGACTTGCTTCCATGGAGGCCCCACACCTCCTGCTACACACCAGCTGAATTTTTATCTCTAGGGGTGCCTGAGCTCATCTGTTCTCATACCTGTACTAGCCTACTCATCTCTCCTAAGCTCATCTAAATCCTACCTATCTTTAAGCCTCCCTAACCTACCATGTATTTATTTCGTGTGTACTTATGTCTCTCTGCCACCACCACTCATAATTTGTAAATGCCTTGAGAGCAAGGAGTGTTTCATTTTTAGCTCTGTATCTCTAGCACCTGTATCCCTGGTATTCAGATCCTGCTTCTGACTCGTATTAGCTGTGTAACCCCAGCCAAGTCACTGAACTCTCAGTGTTCTAGGCAACTGAGCGTGGCCCAGGACGCAGTGGGTGACCTTGGCCTTTCTAAAGTAAGACGATGACTCTGGAGGAGGGAGCGAGGCTGACGACTTTGCTGAGCTCTGCCTCGCTTAAATCCAACTCACTGGGAAGCCAGGACACCACCGTCATGTTATTGGTACTCTTGAGAACGAAGGATAAACAACAACAACAGTGGTCTAGGCAAATATGGAAAGACACTGGAAACTTGGACTTCATTCCTGGAATCACCCTGAACTCTGTTAGGTGATCTTTCACCCCTTATCTTGGCCCAATACAGGGCTCCACCTCACTTCCTGGCCAGTTCCAAAACATGCCCCCATTGCTTCTTTCCCCGGTCCTCCTCCCCCCCCTTCCCAGCTCCCCTTTATGTGTTGTTGTCCCTCATTAGAATGCAAGCTCCTTAAGGGCAAGGATTGTCTTGCTTATTTGGATTTTATCCCAAAATCTAGCACAGTGCCTGGCAATGGCATAAATGTTTTTTTCATCCAGGATTTCCCTGTACCAATGAAATCAAAGACTTTAATCCTATCCTATCCCTAGCATTTAACACAGTGCCTGACTGGCATGCAGTAGTTTTAATAAAGGCTTGTTGATTCCTTCAAGGCCACTGCTTAAGATCCACCACCCCCATGATGCCTTCTCTCAGTACTCAGGCCCAGGTCAATCTCTCTGTTTCATCAAACTCCTATGGCCAGCACCATACCTTAGTACCTGATTATTCTCAGATTGTACAGGACTTTGTTTTCTAGGCAGATGGTTTGGGTGTTTTATTTATTTATTTATTTAGTTAGTTAGTTTTAGTTTTCAACATTCATTTTTATAAGATTTCGAGTTTTAAATTTTCTCTCCTCCCCCTCCCCCTCCCCAAGACACGTGCAATCTGATATAGGCTATACATGTACAATCATATTAAACATATTTCCACATTAGTCATGTTGTGAAAGAAGAATCAGAACAAAAGGGAAAAACTGTGAGAAAGAAAATACCAAAGGGAAAAAAAAGAGAAAATAGTATGCTTCAATCTGCATTCAGACTCCATAGTTCTTTCTCTGGATGTGGATAGAATTTTCCATCATGAGTCTTTTGGAGTTGTCTTAGTTCATTGCATTGCTGAAAAGAGCTAAGTCTATCAACACTGGTCATCTAGGCAGATTGTTAATGTTCTCTTCTACCTGGCCGTGGCCAGTGAGATTATAACATTAAGTTTTCCAGCAGATTGCCCCCTCTGTCATCCCCAATCTCACTCAGTCCTTGCAGCCCAACCTTCACAGCCATCATTTAGGCAAGCAACTCCTGTAGAGAAGGGGCCAGGCAAGTCAAACCACAGACCCTTAAGGAGATATCTCAGGACCATGGAGATAAGAGCCTTATGAATAGCAATGCTTCCAGCCCAGAGCTATGAGCCATCAGCCATCGGCCATCAGCCATCAGCCATCATCCTAGGAAAGAAACTCAATGGAGATTCAAACTGGTAATGGCTCCAGCAGGTGCTACAACCACAGCTACCAATGACCCAGAAAAGAAAGTTCTTGTCACCAAAGTCCTTTGCACTATCAAGTGGTTTGACATTAGAAACTGATATGATTTTATCAGTGGAAATTCTGTTGATGAAGAACACTGTGATCTGCTTTAACACTGTGCCCTAAGGACTACGGGACCATTTCATCTGCCTTGCAGCTAAAATCTTCTATATGTTTTGTCTCCTCCAATGGAATTTAAACCCTTGAAAGCAGAGACTATCCTTATCCTGCTTTTCTGTTTGTATTCGTGGGGCTTAGAACAGTACTTTGTACATTTTAAGTTCTTAATAAATCTTTTTTTTATTCATTCATTCAATCATTCATTCATAGCACCTACTTCACAGGTTGTTATGAGGACCAAGTGGGTCGACATATATAAAGTGCTTTGCTGACCTTAAAGTGCTATACAAATGTTAGCTATTATTATTTACTATTGCTATTATTTGTTCTGCTTGGTCCCCGAAGGAAGAACTAGGAACAATGAGTGAAAGTTGCAGGAGATCCCCCACATCATGGGGTTACTGTAGGGAGAACACTGGGGCATCTTAAAGGCTCATATAAAATATATTATTAATAACAACACTAGGTTTCCCATAGTCGGAACAGGGACAGAGGTCCCTATATTGTATCGACAGAGCAGGCAGCAAGGAATCAAGATAGAGTCAGAATCAATATTTGGCAGAAGCAGAAATAGGACGGGTCAAAGGGAGGCTCTAAATAGCCTAAGAGTTTACTGAAAGTGACATACAGATCATTCTTGTGGACTGACTCCTGATCAAAGCAAAGACTGGAGGAGGTCTCTGACTCACTCTTGCATTTTTATGAATGGAAGGCAGTTGTGTTTAGTAAATGATGGCTGACTGGCCACTTGAGGGCAGGAACTAGTCCCAAGGATATATGTAAATCCCTAGTCATGTACAGTCCTCAATACGGTGGAGCACCCTCCATCTCATCTTCCACAACTTCTCTCTGCTTGCTACAGAGGGGGACCAGAGGGGTGTATTTTTTTTCTTCCATCTCCTTCAGTCTTTCTTCATGGCTCTCATCAGCTCTGTAAACCGTAGTTTCTTAGAAAAGGCAAACTATGCCCTCTTTCCAATTTTCAGTGCTCTTGCTCCCTTGTGTAAAATAAAGACAAAACCTCCAGAGTACTCTTCCTTTCTCAAGGGACCAACATTCCCCTCTCAGACTCCTTTTCCTTTTTGTTTCTTTTCCGTGTTTTGATTATTCTGCACTCATTCTTCCAGAGTGGTACTGGCTCCATCTGCCCCTCACAGTTCTAGGGGTACCTTTCATTGGTTGGGGTGTGATGCTGCCAGTTCAAGATCCCTTTCCAGTGTGTCTCCCCCACTGTTAACTGCCAGCAATTATGCCCTGGTTCCATTTAACTAATCAACACCAATTAGCTTTGGGAACATATAACAGGAATAGAAGTTATAAACATTTTTTCCCCAACACCTGGGGTGGGGACACACCACTCCTTACATCACATTAGTCCTTGGGGAGAAAGGGCTCAGGCTTAACACAATTTCTACATAGTATTTACTCCACCAAATCCACTTCCCAAATGAGACATGGCTGATGGATAGATGAATCCACATCTTTTTTTTACTGCTGGGCTGGGTCAAGCAGGTCACTTTGGACTTCCTTCTGCACCATCTGGCTTCTGGCAAATCCCAATGTGGACTGCAGCTCACAGACTTCTAGTGATTCACTCTTCTGACCTTTTGAAGCTCACAACTTCTTAGCCATCTCTAACATCCTTCATCTAATAACAGGAAAGAATAGATACAACAGGGATAGGAGCAACACCACACAGCCTTGGTAAGGAGATAAAAGCCTGACGTCTCTCTTCCCACTGAGGGCTCGGTCTTCACCTTCTCATTTGGACACATCCAGGTAGGAATGAGGACCTCCTTGCTGTTCATGGCTTTTGAACCCACCTTAGGCCATCCAATCAACAGTCTGTCTCTCTCATGTGGTTAGCAGGCCAGAACCAATTACAGAACATCTGCACGTGTTCCAAATTAGGGATAGGAGGAGGAAAGAAGCATTAATATAGTGCCTATTATGTGCCAGACACTGTGTTAAGCTCTTTATAAATGTCTCCTTTGAGCCACACAACAACCCTGGAAGCTATTATAATCATCCTGGTTTCACAGTTGAGGAAACTGAGGCAAATAGAGGTTTAAGTAACTTGTCCAGGTCACGCAATAGTAAGTATCCGAGGCTGGATTTGAACTCAGTTCTTCCTGACTCCAGGCCAGCTCTCTATCCACTGCCCAACCTCTCAAGGAGCTTCTATTACAGGTCATCGGGTTTTCCAGAACCAACCTCCCCAGTAGCTTCTAGGTATGGGGACTGCATGAGCTTAACAGGCTACACATGGTCACCAACCCCATCACACTTCCACTGGTTACCAGTTTCCTCTATTGCCATGCATCACTTAAGAGGAAAATGCCACTTACTATATGGCCTTGGACTATTTAACATTTTTATTAATGACTTGAATGGAATACTGTGAAACCAGCTGGCCTTGGAGTTAGGAAGACCTGGGTTCAAGGTCACCTGGCTACACGACTTTGAGCAAATCATTTTTCCTTTTTGTCTCCAGGCCAATCTTTAACACTGTAAAGGTCAAAATAATTGCTTATACGAATTAGTAGGGGGAATTTCCTTCCCAGGAATTTGCTACACTAACGAAATCATATCTTCAGACAAAATGAAACAATCTATAAGTTGGAGAAAGGTGCAGGTGTCATTCATGCTTAACAAACTTCCAGTTTTCACAAAGCAAGGAGGACTAACTAATACACTGGATACTGAATTACAGAGTCAGGATTCAGAAGGATCTTCTTAATGGGCTATGATATTGGGTTAAATCTACTAAGATGAAATATAATGGGAGGAGTATCAACTTTAAAATGCAAGATGGTGGCAGCAGTGAGCAGTTCATGTGAGAAAGATCTCAGCATTTGGTGGTCCTTTCAGTCGTGTCTGACTCTTCATGATCCCATCTGGGTTTTTGGGTTTTCTTGGTTTGTTTGTCTTTTTTTGTTTTTGTTTTTGGCAGAGATACTGGAGTGGTTTGACATTTCCTTCTCCAGTCCATCTTATGGGTAAGGAAACTGAAGCAAACAGGATTAAGTGACTTGCCCAGGGTCACACAGCTAGTGAGTATCTAAGGCCAGATTTGAACTTATGAAGATGAGTCTTCCTGACCCCAGCCCAGTACTCTATCCGTTGTACCCCCTGGCAGTACTGGGTCATCCATCCTTTGTTGAAAATCTCTAGTAAGCCATCCATCAAATTGGCAAAGATTACCAAAAAAGGGAAGTGACAAATTCTGGAGGAGCTGTGGGAAAACAGGTACATTAATGCACTGTCAGTGGAGCTCTGCATTCACGCCATTTTGGAAAGTTACTTGGAATTATGCCCCTAAAGTCACTAAATTGTGCATACTATTTAATCCAGTTATACTACTACTAGGCTTATATCACCAGAGAGATCATAGAAAGAGAACAAGGATTATATATACAAAAATATGTATAACAGCTGTTTTGGGAGTGGCAAAGAACTAGAAACTGAATGCTCATCTACTGAGGAATGGCTGAACAAATTATGGTATGTAAATAAAATGAAATATTATTGCATCATAAAAAGTGATGAAAGGGATAGTTCCAGAGAAACTTGGGGAGGCCTATATGAACTGATGAAGAGTGAAGTAAGAAGAACCAGTATAACAATTTTTACAGTAACAACAACAGAGAAAAGCAACCATCTTTGAAAGACTTAAGGATTGTGATCATTATAATGACCAACCAAGATTCCAGAGGACCAATGATAAGGCATGTTACCCACCTCCTGACAGCAAGATGATGGACTCAGGCAGCAAAATGAGACACGCATTCTTGGCTGTGGCCATGTAGGAATCTGTTTCACTTGAGTATACATATTTGTTATAAAGGAGTTTTTTTTTTTTGCCTTTCTTTTCACTGTGGGGCTGGAGTGGGTAGGGAGATAAGAGGGAGAAGTGGGTAGAAACTGAGTTTGTCTCCTTTTAAAATTAGGAAAAAAACAGACAGAAAACCAGAGGAGTTCCCAGACAAGCAGAACAGCCTTGAAAGTTACATGTTGAATTTATTACGTACTTAAAAGCAAGCTGTATATATTAGAGATTCACAGTTTCAATGTATAATTTCCTTTTCTGCATTATATATGGAAATGCTCATTTTATTTGTTGTGTGTTATGTTCAGAATAAAAAATGAATAAAATTTAAAACTAAAAGACCTCCAGTGAATATTCAGGACTTCCCCAGTCAATATGTGTTATGGCAGCAAGGAAAGCTAATGGAATCTTAGGGGCAGGTAAATGGCAAGGTGGATAGAGTACTAGTCTTGGAGCAAGGAAGACCTGAGTTCAAATCCATCCTCAGACACTTACTAGTTGTATGACCCTGGGCAAGCCACTTATCCCCTCTGTGCCTCAGTTTCTTCATTTGTAAAATGGAGATAATAATAGCACCTACCTCCCAGGGTGGTTATGAAGATCAGCTGAGATCATATTTATAAAGCCCTTTGCAAACCTTAAAGTGCCATATAAATGTTGGCTCTTGTCAGACTGCATTAAAAGAGGAAGTATTGAGGGCTAGGAGGTAGGGGTCCCATTGTATTCATCTCCAGGCACTACATTTTTTTTTTTAAATATTTTTAAGGCAATTGGAGTTAAGTAACTTGCCCAGGGTCACACAGCTAGTAAGTGTCAAGTGTTTGGTCTGAGGCCAGATTTGAACTCAGGTCCCTCCTGACTTCAGGACTGGTGCTCTATCTACTGCGCCACCTAGCTGCTCCCAGGCACTACATTTTAAGAAAGACATTGATAATCCAGATTGTCCAGAGGAGAGGAACCTGGACAGTGAAGGGATTAGACCAGGGGTGGGGAAACTTCGGCCTCGAGGACACCTGTGGCCCTCCAGGTCCTCAAGTGTGGCCCTTTGACTGAATCCAAACTTCACAGAACAAATCCCCTTAATAAAAAGATTTGTTCTGTAAAACTTGGACTCAGTCAAAAGGCCGCACCCAAGGACCTAGAAGGCCACAGGTTCTCCACCCCTGCATTAGACCAAGTCCTCATCGTGTGAGAATCATTGAAGGAACTAGATATGTTTTGCCCAGAGAAGGGATGCCTTAAAAGATGGGAAAGGGCATCATAGCTGTCTTAAAGTACTTGAAAAGATGTCTCATGGAGGAGTAATTAGATCTGTTTTGCTTGAGAACTAAAAGCAATGGCTCAAATTTAACATAGAGGTTAATTTATCCTTGAAGTAAGGAAGGCCTTCCTAGCAATTGGAACTAGCCCAGAGTGAGATGCTGCAGAGCAGAGTGAATTTATTGTCTTTGCCCTTCAACCTTGCATCTATTTCATATATGCTTATGTATGGGGACTGATGGGGGGGGGGTCATGTCCAGAATTCCCAACAAGGAGGCCCCTCAGCATCCTGCCTTTTCCTACCACATGGGTAGGAGTGGCCTCCTTTGATTGGCTGTGTGGCCAAAACAGGCCAGACTGAGACAGTCTCTACACTCTTTCTCACTGCATCCGGAGGGTGAAGATCACAGCTCAGCCACAGTGTGGATGCCATGAACTGAACTGGGAGGGGGGATACCTTCTCCCAACCTTTACCCCAGATCCAAGAAATGGGCCTGAGGGTGTTTGTTTCTGTTCTGTTACTTGTCCTCAGTTTTAGGATTCATCCTGGACCTGGGAGTTCTAGCTATGCTGATCTTGGAGATCGGATTGCAGGCAGGATGTTGCAGTCAGCTGGCCTGGAAGGGAAGCCCTGCCCAAAGAAACCAGGATGCTGGGATTTGAGACCAAAGGGATTGTGGACTTGGAACTTGGGATTGTGCTATATAGGAACTGAGCTACTCTAGGAACCTAACCGCTACCCCCCCCCCCCCCCCCCCCCCCCCCCCCCCCCCCCCCCCCCCCC
>NW_020954617.1:5503591-5510307 GCF_900497805.2 Vombatus ursinus
GGGAGACTAAGCCCCACATGTTGGGGAGTAAGTATATTTATGATTATACCTTTTGAAGTAAATATTCCTTTGTAAAAGCTATTCCAACTGCTACTGGTTAAACAGAATATGGGTGCAAGGGATCACCCCCTATACTGGAGGGAATACCTTCAGTGGGGACTGGAGCCATTTACAGAGAGCCTAGACACCTCCATATCACCTAAAGAGAAATGGAGAAACCTGGGGGCTGGTGAAATGTAACATATCCAGACTTCTAGGCAGGACAGGCCAGGGCAGTCACTGTTACATTGACATATCTATATGTTGTCTCTTCAAGTAGAATGAAATCACCTTACTAGGAGGCACTACTAGTCAGTCACCTAGAAGGTGCTGAATAATGCTTGTCGACCGATGGAGTCTTGTTCAGGTTTGGGTTGGGCTTCTGAGGCCCCATCCAGCTCTCAGATTCCATAATCCTATGATTTTCCCCATCACTCAAATGTCAGAGAGAGAGGGAAAAGGGCAAAGAGCCTAGAACTTGCTACACAGTGGGATTATTAAGGGTCCCAAAAGGAAGCCCAAACAATTGCCCGAATGCTAGTTTTAACATTCATTTCTTTTTATTTTGAGTTCCAATTTCTCTCTCCCTCCCTCCAGCCTCTCCCCTACCCACTAAGAAGGCAAGCAAGATGATATCAATTATACATGAGAAGTTATGCAAAACATTTCCATATTGCAAAAAAAGCAAGGAAAACAAAGAAAGTGGAAAAATATGCTTCAATCTGCAATCAGTTCATCAGTTCTCTTTCTCTCTCTGGAGGCGAACAGCATTTTTCATCATAAGTCCTTTGGAATTGTCTTGGATTATTGTATTTATCAGAGTAGCTGTCTTTCCCAGTTGGTCATGGTTACAATATTGGAATATAGACCTAGTAGTGGTATTGCTGGGTCGAAGGGCAAATGTGGCCTTATAGCCCTTTGGGTATAGTTTCAAATGGTTCTCCCGAATGGTTGGACCAGTTTAAATGCTAATTTTAATAGACAAAAGATGCTGGATTTCAACTAAGGGAAGAATCAGCCTTGGCTATTCAATCTGCTTCAGCTATTGGCCTAGACATAGAAGTAAATTAAAGAAGAGAACAGAAGTCTGCAGACAGGAGAACCAACACAGGTGGACCTTGGAGAGAATATGAGCTAGGGTTTCGGATTGGGAAAGGTTGTGCCTTCTTCAGACACTGTGCTAGTCAATAAAATTCTAAATATAACCCATGGCCTATCACCGAAGTTCTGGGCTCAGAGGCCCAGGTTTAACCTTGAAGATCTCTTGATAATAATTCTATGGATTTATTTTCCTCCCCACCAGGAAGTCTCCTTGGGAGCATCAGAATCTGTGTCTCTTAAGGATCTAGACTGCCGAAAGCAGCCAAGGATGGCAGCGTTAACAGAGTATGGGCTTATTAAAAGGCACATAAAGAACAAAGAAGGGGTAGGAAGGAAAGAAGCATTTATACAGTATCCACTACATGCCAAGTGCTTTGCAAATATGATCTCATATCTACAAGGTAGGTACTGTTATTAGCCTTATTTTACAGTTGAGGACACTGAGGCAAAAAGCATTAAGTGACTTGTTCAGGGTCACACAATTATTAAGGGTTAGAGGCCACATTTGAACTCAGGTCTTCTTGACTCCAGGCCCAGTGCTCTATCCACTGTACCATCAGCTGCCTCTAAGGAGTAACCTATTTTCTAGCCTCCTCCAAAAGGGAGCGCTTTAAATGATGTTCCTTTTCCCCTCCAGAGGGTCAATCACAGTCCTTAAAAATAAATTCACAACACCAGTAGATAAAGTCCCAACAGTGTAACTGAAGGGGATAATTTCCTTGGAGAGGAACAGTGGCACCTCCCAATTACTTCCTCTCCTTTGGAGTCTCAGTTTACTTCACAGTTCAGACATCCTTACATAGTCTGCATTCTGTATCCCTCAGTTCCCAGCTCTCCCCAGGTCAATGAAACTACCACTGGTCCCAATGGGGCTCACTCCTCCACGCTTACCCAGGAAGGAACCACTACCTTTGTAATGGCTCCACGTTTTCCTCTTGCCCAGAACGCAGAAATTCCATTCATTTTCATACAGCACTCTTTCAGGTTTCAAAAAATTAAATATTTTATTAGAAGCAACATTAGACATCAAGAATACTTGCTTAGTAACTATTTATACTTACATTTCAACACAAAAAGTATCACAACGTTTTCATTTCCTCCCTCTAAATCCTCATCACAATTCTTGGTCCATTCACTCTCATGTACTTATTCTCATATTCCCATGCATGAGTCTTGCGTTTTTCATCCATCCTGCACAAGGGAGAGACAAAACTGCTCCTGTTCTCTCAAAAAGAATCCTCTTTCTAGTTTGTTCCATGTTTTTGTGTTATCTTATTTCTTTTAATTTACTTTCTACTTTGTTGCTTTTTGAAAAGTGTCATCTGTGTCTTAGATGGACAAAGGAAGAAGGGTTTTGTTCGTGCTGAAGCTTCTAGGGAAACTGAGCATTTCAGAGGCCAAGCAAAGACTGACGGCCACAGGAGAGCATGAGTTTCCCTTCCCCAACCCCACCCTGGCTCCAAGAGACAGGTGGATTGATTAAGGAGAAGATGGAGTGGATGGATTGATTAAGGAGAAGAAAGTTTCAGCAGCCCAGAAAACCACAGGACCTCAGACAGAGAGGGAAGGCATGTCAGAGGACACCCAGTCCAATCTGAGCCTGATCAAAGATCCCCAGCCCAACTTTTCCAATTGTTCCTCAACCATCCAGCCTCGGACTGAAACCTTCTGTTGAGAGAGGACCCCACCCATTTCATTTTGGGAGTGTTTTCATTGTTTGGGATGGTTTTCCTTACATCAAGTTCATATCTGCCCCCGTTGTCTCCACTATGTCATTCTACTTTCCCCTTAGGTTATTGTCTCACAGATGCTCTAGTCTTAAGCTGTTAAGAAGCTGGTCAGGGTGACTAATATCACCCAGTGCTCTCTACTGGGCTAAATTAGGACAAGCCCAAGGAATAGGCTAGAGTAGCATGAGAGAGGTTGGATGGAGGGCAAGTCCCTGTGACAAAAGCAAGGGCCTTCTAGAATTTCAATCAGAATCCTCTTTCTTGAACCTGAACCAACACTCAAACTCTTGGACTTACCTCCTTGGGGGATGGACACATGGAATAAATAAGCTCCTTGAGATCACATAAGCATCTTAAAAGAAGGGACTTTCATTTTTGTCTTTGTATCCCCAGCACTGAGCACAGTATCTGGCATGCAGTAGGCACTTACTAAATGCCGGTTGATTGATTTGTGGTTCGTCGGTCCTTTCAGTCATGTCCAACTCTTCGTGACCCCATCTGGGGTTTTCTTGACAGAGATACTGGAGTGATTTGCCATTTCCTTCTCCAGCTTATTTTACAGATGAGGAAACTGAGGCAAACGGGGCGAAATGACTTGTTCGGGGGTCATACAGGTCAGGTTTGATGAGTCTTCCTGACTCCAGCCCAGTGCTCTATCCACTGCACTACCTGGCTGCCCCTTTGCTGTTTGACAGATGCATGCAAAGACACCCTGGCAAGAATTTACTCACCTAAGGACTTAGTGAGACCTGAGGAGTAATAAATGGCTGCTTCCTGACTTCATAACTGCATTCGTGGGATTTCCTAGGGTATCTATAGGACGGTTTCTAGAGTAGATGACACTTTCACACACCTAGAAAATGATGGCAAAATGTATTTTTTAAAGTAGTCTTATCTTTTGGTTTTTGTATCACATTTTTAACTCTACCTCTATCCAACCCCCTCCTGCCCAGTGAACTGTCCTTTATAACAAAGAATAAAAAAGAAAAAGAGCTGTTCAGTCAATCAACCAAGACTGATGGCATATTCGATGTTCTATACCCATAGTCCCCTAACTTGTGGAGGAAGGGAGGGAGGGAGATGCATTTTCTCATTTCTCCTCTAAGCTCAAACTCAGTCATTATAATTACACAGGCAGTGTTCCATTCCAGACAACATATAACTTAAAAAACATATATATAATTTGTTTACTCATTTCATGGTTGCTGTGGCCAGAAAATCAATCACTTTGTGTCCAACGTTTTGATAATGAGATGAGCCTGTCCACACTTAACCAGGCTGGTTTTGAACAACAGTCCATTGCCAGGCCCCTACTCCAAGTCTTTTCAAAGTAATTTTATTAGTTTAGGGACATAGCGATATATCATACATAACTTGATTTGCTCATAAAAAACATAATGTTGGCTATATTTTGAAATATAAAGTTTTGGAAAGTTTCAGAGGAGAAAACAACAACAAAAGGCTTTTCAGGGAATAAAAGCCTAAAAGAAGTCCTCAGGGAAGAAAAAATAAATATTTTCCCCTCCAGGCCTTTGCATTTCTACTTCAAATTGAATAGTGTCTGAGCTAGTCTGCCTTTGCTATGGCTGATACTGCTCTGCGGAAGACCCTTTCAGAGACTGCCTTGGTCTGCAGAGGTGAACCTCTGGCCAGGCTCCAAGCCTGATGCTTTCTGATACTCCAGGGAGATCCAGACGACATATAACTTACTCACAGCCACATTCACTATGGTTTGGGAAATATAGCTTTCATTACCCTCAAATCCCTCAGGGCCTAGGCACTCTCCCAGGCCTGCCTTCTTTCATCTTATCAGCACCCCCACCTGCCTCACCCTGGGGCTTTGTTCTTGTTATATAGACATCAAGGGCTGATAAAGACAATTAACTAGTACACGAGCTGGTTCACTAGTAGCAGAGTGTTTTCCTAACAGGAATGGTAGGATGGGAGAGAAGACAAGGGTGGGCTGTAAGGGGGTATGGAGCTAGAGTGTGGTTACAGGGGCTGCAGGTTCCAAAACCAAGTAAATGTTTTTTGGAGATGGAGGCCAGTAGCAATACTGAATGGTGAACTTTACCTTCAGAAGAAGGTCGTGGGAAGGACACGTGGGGACCTTGGCTTCATGCTCCAGATGTGTAAGAATTCCTTGCACGTGTAGCAGCAGCCCTAAATGTCTTCACAACTTAACTGGTTAAAGGCCTTCATGATGGCTCCAGCCTACCTGTCTGGGCTCATTAGCCATTATTCCCATTAGCCATTTGGTCCAGCCAAACTGTTTTTCTTGCCATTCCTTACAGCAGGAAATAGCAGTGTATCTCCCATCTCTGTGCTCTTGCAAAGGCTGGCCCCCGTCCCTAGAATGCCCTCCCTGCTCACTTTTGCCTCTAAGAATCCCTAATTGCCTTCCAAGCTCAGCTCCAGCACCATCTCCTACCAGAGGCCTACATTAATCCCCCCAGCTGCTAGTGCCTCCCATTCCCCCCACAAAGCTATATTGTTTTTCCTTAAATGGCTTATTCCTTTTTTTTTTCCAAATGAAATGAACTTGTTTATACTTTTGCAAAGGTCACATAGGTAGTAAGTGGCAGACCCAGGATTCAAACCAGGTCCTCTGACATTGGATCTAGCACTCATTAAAATGCACATACTGGCCATCTTTTATGTTTGTTACAGAAGGCAGCATAAGTTCAAAGGCGTGTGCTAGGAAAAATCTCTCTCTTTTATAAAATTTTTAATTAATTAATTAATTTTTAGTTTTCAACATTCACTTCTATAAGCTTTTGAGTTTTTAATTTTCTCCCCTTCCTTTCTCTCCCCCCTCCCCAAGACAGCATGCAATCTGATATAGGCTCTACATATACATTCATATTAAACATATTTTCACATTAGTAATGTTGTAAAGAAGAATGAGAACAAATGGGAGAAACCATGAAAAAGAAGAAACCAAAAAAAAAAAAGAAAGAGAACAAATAGTATGCTTTGATTTGCACTCAGACTTCGTATTTCTTTTTCTGGTTGTGAATAGTGTTTTCCATCATGAGTCTTGGAGTTGTCTTAGATCCTTGCACTGCCGAGAAGAGCTAAGTCTATGATAATTGATCATCACACAATGTTCTCCTAGTTCTGCTCACTTTACTCAGCATCAGTTCATATAAGCCTTTCCAGGTTTTTCTGAAATCTGCCTGCACATCATTTCTTATGGAATAATAGTATTCCATTACATTCATATATCACAACTTGTGAGGAATTGTCTGGTGTTGCCTACTGCCAAGTAAGGATTGTGGCAAGATGGGGTAGGAACAAGATATTAGGAAGTAACCGGAGCTCACGCTCCCGAGGCAGTGGGCAGTGCTATGTGGAGCTGTGATAAGCTGGGGAAGGAACAGGATACAAGGAAGTAGCCGAGCACCTGCTCCTGAGGCAGGGGGCTGTGCCACGTGGGAGTGGGACAGCAGACAACGAGTTCCCTTTGTCTAGTCCTCTCCCTAGGTGCAACGTCAACCCCAGACGTCTCCTTCCTGACTTCCTGGGTCACATACTTTCCCTTTGTGTAGCACTGACCCCAGACGCCTCCTTCCTGTATCCGGTCCTAGCCTCCTGCGTCACGTCCTCTCCCTTGGTGCAACACTAACCCCAGACATCCCCTTCCGGTATCTGACCCTACAATCAATGACTAGTAGGTGGGCTGAGAAGGAGGGGCTAAGAAGGTACTTAAGGGACAGTAGTGGTCGGAGCTCCCTCTCTTTTGCTCCTGCTCTCTTGCTCTGGCCTTCCTGCTTGGCCTTGCCGCGATGGCCTCTGAATAAAGCTCGAGTGTTTGCACCTCCTGATCGGCTCGTCTCTGTGTTT
>NW_020954617.1:5510464-5510572 GCF_900497805.2 Vombatus ursinus
GAAGTGGTATGTCTGGATCAAAGGGTATGCACAATTTTATAGCCCTATGGGCATAGTTCCAAATTGTTCTCCAGAATGGTTGGATCAGTTCACAATTCCACCAACAAT
>NW_020954617.1:5510740-5513751 GCF_900497805.2 Vombatus ursinus
CAGAGACACTGGTTGTAAAAATTGTTTCCCAGCTTTCTGCCTGTCTTCTAATGTTGGTTGTACTTGCTTTGTTTGTGCAAAAACTTTTAATTTAATGTAATCAAAATTATCCATTTTGCATTTTACAATGTTCTTGTCTCTTGTTTGGTCATAAATTCTTCATTTCTCCACAAATCTGACAAGTAAACTATTCCTTGCTCTCCTAGTCTGCTTCTAGTATCATCCTTTATATCTAAATCGTGTACCCATTAAATGTTTTATTCTAAATTTAACAAACACCACATAAAATGGAAAGCCTTGGATGTAGTATATGTGTGTGTGTGTGTGTATGTGTGTGTGTATATGTGTGTATAGCAGGGGCAGGCTGGAATACTTTCCATGTAGCTGGGTATATTCTCTGCCAGAGAGTACTACTGTGAGGACAAGGGCTTTGGCCTCTGCTAAATACATGTGTGACACAGAAACTCCTGATTTGTTCCTTGGTCCCCTAGACGGGACTTGTATTGAAGATGATTGTGCACTGAGTCAGGAAGAAGCTACTCACACAGTAGGCCATAAGAAAAGCCGTACGGAGGCAGTGCCCTCTTTTGAGCCAGGAACATCAGGACTCTTCCTGCTTCTCCCCTGTACTTCCAGCAAGGGGAGGATGGGGTTTCTTTCTCTTCCCTGATGCCCTATTCCCTCACTGTCCCCAAAATGGCGATGGCAGCTGGAGCACATGACAAAGAGAACATGTGTCTGCCAGGCAAGATTGGGTTCCTGGCTGCCTTCTGCCCTGATCACAGATCTGGAACTGACAGTATTGGTGGCCATTTCATGAATTCCTGAGTCAGTACTGGCTGCCAGTAGGAGGTGCTTACTGTGAGCATGCCCTTTTTCCAAGAAGAGAACAGCCATAGAATCATCCTGAACCTGAAAGGAATAAGAAACAGTGCCTGATTGTGCCCTGAGTCAGGCAGACAGTTCAGGCCTGAGATGAAATGGAGACATCTGTTCATCAGCCCCACAAAGTGGAGAGATACCATTTAGGGAGAGTACAATGGAGGGGGAGGGTTTTATGTTTTAAGTCTTTGTTAATTGGCTCTTATGAGTTTTTTGTTTTAACTATGAAATCTGTGGTGGAGGAAATACATGACTGGCCTATAGCTGATCTCCACGTTGTACACCAAACACCTTTGAGAGCTGGGAACTTATTTGGGGGATACTTAAGACATAAGCCTATCCTAAGCTTTATCTTAAAGCTATTCCCTCCCCCCTCCCCCGAGGTTTACTTTGGGAGCATAAAGAGCCACAGAGGTTATTCTACCTCCAGGATCGAGTATCAGAGTCTCTGGCTTCTGAAGCCATTCTAACCTGAGTCCTTCCTCCCTTTCTAGTCTTCTTCCACCTCACTCCCCACCATGCACTCTGCATTCCAACAACAGGAACCTTCTTCCTGTCCTCATATGCAGTACTCCATCTCCAAACTCTGAGCATTCCACTCTGGCTGTCCCCCATGCCTGGAGTGCCCTCCCTCCTCACCCCCATCTCCTGGCTTCCTTCAAGGCTCAGCTCAAGTGCTACATTCTTCAAGAAGCCTTTCCAGCCCTTCTTCACTGAAAGTGCTTTCCCTCAGATTCAACCCCTAATCTATCCTGCGTGTATCTTGTTTGCACACAGTTGTCTGCATGTTTGCATGCAGTCCTAACCCCAACAGAGTGTGAGGTCCTTAAGAGCAGGGACATCTTTGCCTTTCTTACCACAGTGCCTGGCACATAATAGGCACTTAACAAATGCTGTGTGACTGACTAACAAAGAAAGAAACCTCCATTTGGCATTGCGTTCACCTTCAAGATATCATATGAGTCCAGAGCAGGAGTCTCAACTTCTGCAAAAAGCCTTTTCCCTCTGAGACCACCACAGGCATTTATTGTCTGTGCATAATTTTTGCCTGCTGTCTCTCCCATTAGACTTTGAGCTCTTTGGGAGCAGGGACTGTTTTTTGCCCTTTTTGTATCCCCAGTTTGTATCCCCGGATCTTAGCACAGTGCCTGGCACACAGCCGGTGCTTAATAAATGCTAGTGGACTGATCTAACATTCAGGGTTGGAGAGAGTCAAAAATTGAAGGAAGCAAACTGCAGATCTAAGAAGACATTAGATTCTTCTATCTAAGAAGATCTAAGTTCTGAACAGGCATCCCATCTTCCTTTGGTTAAACCCTTGGTGAGGCAAGTAAAAGTTACTGGGAAGTTTTCTTTCAGGGTGCTATCTTCATAATAATACGCTTTGTAGTTTATAGGAACACTTTCATACACATTATCTTATTTTGAACCTCACAACAATCCACTGTAATGTAGATGGAAAAGGTATTACTAATGGGGCATGTGAAGCTTAAGGCAGGTGAAATGATCTAGAACCCAGTCAGTATTCATTCCACTGGACCAGGGATGGGGAACCTTCAGCCTCAAGGCCACATGTGGCCCTCTAGGTCCTCAAGTGCGGCTCTTTGACTAAATCCAAACCTCACAAAACAAATTCCCTAAATAAAAGGATTTATTGTGTAAAACTTGGACTCAATCAAAAGGCCACACCCAAGGACCCAGAAGGTCACGTGCGGCCTCAAGGCTGCAGGTTCCCCACTCCTGCACTGGACTGAATTTTCTCTGCTTGTCCTTCCTACTTCTCCCTTATAATCATTGCTGCATACTACCCCTTCAGCAATTTTAAGTTTTTAATGTCTTGTGTTAAAGGAAGACTTCCCTTGCTTGTAGTTAACATGTTGGCTGTGGGGTTGGTTGTTTTGTTTTTGGGGTGAGGCATGGTGGGAGGTGGAGAGGAAACATCTAAGAACCATTGGTCTATAGGTTCAGTTCTTAATTTAAGTATAGAAGATTGCAATGAAGCTCATTTCCTGATAGAAAAGTTGCTGGGTGTTATGGGCTTATTCTGTTCCTGTACGTCTTTTAGAAGCAAATCCATTTGCCATCTGACCAATGGATTAGGTTGACAACCCTGCCCCCCCCCCCCCCCC
>NW_020954617.1:5513812-5536138 GCF_900497805.2 Vombatus ursinus
CAGTGAATCTCCAGACCGCAGCTCTGAAGCTGGGAGGGGAGTAGAGAAAGTTCAAAGAGTGAGGCAGAGTGCAGCCAAGGCCTGGGCTGAGAGCCAGGTAGGCTGGAAGGAGAGAGAGAGCAGCCGCCTGTTACCAGAAGACTTGGATGCTGATGATGTGACAAAACCACATCTGGACAACTGGTTCTACCATCGGCTCGTTGGTCTAGGGGTATGATTCTCGCTTAGGGTGCGAGAGGTCCCGGGTTCAAATCCCGGACGAGCCCTATTTTACTTTGCTTTTATTGACATTTTGGGTGCAAAGCAGGCTTAGCTCCTTGATCCGTAAAATGAAAAGGTTGGTCTACGTGGCCTCTGAGGGGCCCTTCCAGCACTAGTTCTACGATACTGAGGATTTTAGGGGCACAGATTGCCACTGAATTTCCCCATACATATCTTGTGCTTTCACCATAACTAAATGCCTCGACAGGCACCGGATAAGATTTGAGATTAAACCGGGGAACTCTGGGCAAAACATTTTCCCTTATGAGTCAGTTTCCTTAACTGTAAAACAGCATCAGGCTAGATGATCCTTGAGGTCTCTTGTAGCGCCAACGTTCTCTGAGGGTGAGGAGGGTCAGGGATGTGCTTCCCTGGATTGGTTTCCTTCCCAGTGATTCACATAAACTCTTTTTGAAAGAGACTGACAGCAGTTAAATGAGCCAAGAGAGTATTCTAAGAGGACAAACCACAGGCAGAAGCTAAAGTACTGGTGTGAGAAAAGGTCACTTGTGGGAGTAAAACCCAAGAGGCTGCAGGGAGCAACTGAGGGGCAGGGGTGAGAGGCCAAGACAGTCAGAAGAATGATTTTCATGAATCTAAGGAAGGCTGAGCTGCTCAGATGGGATAAGGAAGGAGGATGAGCCCCTCAATATGGGGATGGAGTTTATTAGAACCAAATCTGAGCTGATTACTGAGATGACAGGTTTAGGTCATCCCCTGCGGGCTGCCCACAGAGAGGCAGTGTGGTGTGGTGGATAGCACATTCCACTAGCTGTCAGAAGAGTTGGGTTCATTTAATCCCAGCTTTGCCTCCAAAATAGCTGTAAGACTGAACAAATTGCCCAGTCGGCCCCCCAGCCTTAGTTTCCTGACTTGTAAAATAAGGGGGTAGAGGAAGGCTGGACTAGATGACCCAGATCTAAAAGGCTCTGTCTTCTAAGAGAATTGGATTTCAGTACCAGTTTAATAATCAACCCAGCCCCTCAAAGATGTATCACATGCAATGAGCTAGAAAGTAGATATTCCTGAATCTTGGCTCATGCCAGCAGAGCCCTTTGGAGCTAATCTGATTGACCTTGCCATTCTATAATGGACCAGGCTCAAACCCCATCACTAAGGATATCTGGTTCTGGGGATCCCTAGGAATTGAAAAAGCTCAAGGTGAATCAGGTGACCTGGACCCTAGGCAAAGGATACTGAATAAACCCAAGTTAAACTTAGAGTCAAACTAAGATCAGTCTTGACCAAGGTAAACATCATATAGCCAAGTTAGCAAGCTGGGTATTAGAATTATCGGGTCCAATTATGTGACTCTCTGTGAGACAGGTTTCTCTAGAAATAAAGTATGATATTTGAATGTTTGAAATTAATCCAGGGGCTGCTAGGTGGCACAGTGGCACTGACCACCCGCCCTGGAGTCAGGAGGACCTGAGTTCAAATCCAAAGTCAGACACAACACTAGCTGTGTGACTCTGGGCAAGTCACTTAACCCCAGTTGCCTCACCAAAATAATAATAATAATAATAATAATAATAATAATAATAAAATCCAGTAGAGGTTTTGGGGGTTGGAATCAGGAGTGTATGTGTGTTAGTCTGCGAAATCTCTTTTTTTTTTTTTAAAGCAGGCCTATTATCTCTAGTCCAACAAACTGTCTATGTTGCAGCCATAGACAGAGGCAGCCAGGTGGTGCAGTGAAGTGCTTGCTCCCTTTCCCTTCTCCCATAGCCCCTCATTGTATCTTCCTCCTATACCCTGCCCTTTTTCTATAACCCTAACTGATCAGCACCTTCCTGCCTGAGACCTCAGGGTGGGACACTAATGAGACTCACCTAAATAGAGCTGTCCCTATAAAATTCCCGCACTATCCTGACTGGGGAGTTCCCTGAGCAGCATGAAGATGGACACAAGTCCAAATGAGGGCTTGATGGAACGTTGGACCAAATTCTAAGAACAGCCTCTTAGAAAACCATCCTGGCTTCCCTGCTGTGGCCATGGCTAAGACTCCCTTGCAATACTTTGGCTGTATCATTTCCTTGCCCTTCCCAGTTTCACTTTTGGGGTGTCTTTCCCAGTTGATGTCCGGGTTGGTGGGCTTCTCTAGCTTGAAGGTGTCAGTCCTGGCACTGGCTGGGGGGAGGTTGTAGGCCGCCCTAGTGCCCTTCCCTTGTTGCCTCTGCCCTCCCCAGGTCTTTCTTGAGCATCAAAAGTTGAGTTCCATAGCCAAAAAAAAAAGGCCTTTCAGGCTTTCAGCATGGACTGGCTTTTCCAATTCTTTCAACAAAGCCTCTTTAACCCTAGCATCAAACAATAACTGTGCGTATTTAGCAGAGATTGTGTGTTCAAGTGCATGAAATGTATAAACCTGAAGGACTAGGATTGTTTATATGTACACGAAGCCATATGAAGCTGTGTCTCTATAGCATACATTGCATCAGAGCCATATTTCTGAACCTTGAGTAGCAGCAGGCTGGGAGTGGGTAGGAGAAGAGGTAGCCGGGAAGAAGGTCCTGGGAAGTGTGGCCCCAGCAGAAGGAAACGGTCCAGGGTACACTCCCAGGTTTCTAAGCTGCTGAAGAGGGACGAAGAGCCCCTGAGATGGGGCAAGCAGAGGGAGAAGCTTTGTGGAATCAGGCCATCAAAGCATAGGAAGAGTTTCTAGTAATGCCCGCACTCTCTAGATTATCCGCCCAAAGCCTAACTCCAGGCATCTCCCCCTAGCCATGGCTCTGGACTCCATACACACATGCAAGTGTGGTATTCACGAATACCTGGGAACCTGGAAGAGCCCACAGGAAATTCCTTTTCCTATGTGTCTCTGTGAGTAAAGATACAAAAGATTCTGAGTACATCATTATGTTCACGAGTCAGTTTCTGTATCGCCACCATTTTCTGGTTGTGTTAATGATTCCTTCCATAAGTGAACCTAGCAGTAGAGTCCTGGAGGTAATCAACATTTGGAACATTATTGATACCCTGTAAATTGAGAAGCACTGTGGCAGAGTAAAGAGTACTCTGGGTTTGGAGTTGGAAGGCTTGGCCTTCACCTGGAGTCTGCCATTTAACTAGATGGGTGACCCTTCTTGACCCATTTGGGCCTCATTATTTGTAAAAATAGTAATGTCATTTACCCTGCCTACTTGACAAGGTTGTTCAGAGAATGAAATAATGTATCTGAAAACATTGAGCAACACAAGTATGACATGTATACATGCATGTGTGCGGTACAGTGAAAAAGCAGTAGAGGAGAGTGGAAGGAGAACTGACCACAAAGCTGGGACCACGTGGACTCCACACTGACTGTGGGATCCTGAATAAATCGTGTAATATCTGGGTCCCAGGCACTCTCCAAGACTAAGGGGCAGGTTGGTTGACATTGGTAGACAGAGATCCCTATTAATGAAACCACAGATCTAAGCCAAAACAAACAAAAAACATCCCAACACTATATGTATACAATTCTTATAATATACAATGACAATTATATAGCTACCATATCTACATAAAGCTGACCTGGCTGAGGGCCAAGTACCTCAAAGGTGCCTTCCTCAGCTCTATAACCAGCCTGGACTCCACTGATCCCTGCTTTGGCCATTAGAAAAGATTAAGACCTGGCCATCTGCCCTGTGGCTGAGTGCATATCCACCAGCTCCTGCCAGCTTGCTACCTCTTTCTCTGGAATTGATAAGCAAATCAACATTACCTTTACTATACTGGCATGCCAATATACTCCTGATGTGTCCATTCAGAATACCTGTGACTCTGACTTGCAGCCTGCTGAGGCCAAAGCTCCTACTACCACTTCCTGTCCCTCATACCAATGCTGTCCCTGCATTGTTCTGAGGCCACTCTTTCTATTCTTCCACTGTGGTCTCTGAAACCTGTTCAAATGCTAATAAAACTGCAAGGCAGACTCAGACTTATGTCCTCACCTCCAGAAATTACTTTGATTATATTTCATATCTGTTGTTTAGTCGTTTCAGTTATGCCTGACTCTGTGTACCCATTTGGCCTTTTCTTGGCAAAGATACTGGAATGGTTTGCCATTTCCTTCTCCAGCTTATTTTACAGATGAGCAAACTGAGGCAAACAGGGTTAAGTGACTTGCCCAGGGTCGCACACCTAGTGTCTGAGGCCAGATTTCAATTCAGGAAAATGAGTCTTCCTGACTCCAGACCCAGCACTCTATCCACTGTGCCACCTAGTTGTCCTATATTTCATATTTACTTCCAAATAGATATTGTTTCCTTCGAGTAGACCATAAGGTCCCTGAGCGCAGGGACTGCTTCCTTTGGTCTATATTCCCAGCACTTAACAAAGTTGCTGTTATGAGGAAAGGTACTTAATTGCTTGTGGAATTCAATTGTATCAGGGAAAGAACAACGTAGCAATTTAGGGTTTCTAAATATGGAAACTAAATCCCATTTAATAAAGGGCAGTGTAGGGCCCATGGATATAACAAAGTCTAATGACCCACGACTGACTACAGAATTGATGGGAGGCAGGGAAGAGGGGAATCCAGAAAAGAGAGAGGACCACAAATACCGGCAGTCAGCCCCCGTGTGACTTCCATGCGTCTCTTTCCTCCAGCCTCCGCATCACCTTTGGTTCCCCATTCGGTCTGGCTCAAGAGCACTACTGAGAGCTGTACTGGAAAGATCTTCCCTCTCCAGCCCTGGATGCATCTCAGGGGCAGGACAAGCCTAGAGCTGTAAGCTGGCTGGCCAAGGGTCTTAGGACTTTGGAGAAATGTGTTCTGCTTAAGATAATAAAGGGGAGATGTTTCCATGGTGGGAAATATCAAACTAGAGGGGTGCTCCGACTTACCTAGGCAGCAAAGCCAGTGAGATCTGCCAGTGCTCTGCCTCCCAGGCCCCGGAGTTCCTCTGGCCAAACCCCCTACCCACTTCTCACTGACTTGTGATGGTGGGGGGTGGGAAGTGTTGAACCCACTCCTAAGCAGTTCCCACAGAAGCAGCTACTTGCTGAACCTAGCAGTCTAACCAAGCTCCCAGCTTGCTGACCAGTGAACCTGTACTGTGCTTCCTTCTTAGGGCCGCTGTGGTGGGCAAGGGTTAAAGTGCTCCCACCTGAGCCAAGAATTTGTTCGAGCCCCTTCCTAGGAGCAGGCCAGGCAGGCAGCACAGAGTGAAAGGCCAGTGGGGGGTGGGGGGCTGGGGAGGGCTCTTTGGGACCCTGGGAAAAGACAGAGGCTATAGCTCCCCACCCCGCACCCCACCCCAGTGGTTGCGTCAGGTAGGCTGGGGAGGGGGGAAATTATGGAGAGAAGAGGGGAGCTCGTGGGGTTGGGCTAGGTCCCCGCCTTCTGCACGCCTTCCCAGCAGCTCCTCCTCTTCTCCTCCCGCCCTTGCTCTCCAAGGCTCTGCGGCTTCATCCCTTAGCAGCACGGGCAGCGGCTGCGGCCATGGACACAGAAGCTGGGGATGGACCAGGAGCCGTGAGCTGGAACAGCCATGCAGCAGGTCAGGGCTGCTGTTCACCTGCCTTCTCAAATCCTCTGCTCTCCTTTCCCTTCTCCATTTCTCCTGCCCTCCTCCTCTCCGGCTGTCCTTCCTCTCCTAAGTCTGTCCCCTCCCTTCAATGCTTCCTCTCGGTCCGCAGTTCTGCCTCACTCTCTCCCTCCCCAGGCTGAGATCTCCATCTTCCCATCCTTGTCCTCACCTCTGCCGGAATGTCCAGACCCACTGCTGCATCCTCCCTTAAGAGGCTCTTTTGTCATCCCTGTCCCACCCACCCCTTGGGAAAGCGGCTGCACCTCCCTTACCTCCCCAGCTCTGTCCCCAGGGCTTCTGTAAGTGCACACAGACTCTCAGCCCCCTCGTGCCCTAAGCACAGTGAAGAGTGGATAATGGAGGGGGTGGGGGTAGAAAATTAGGTAGTATGATGATGACATTTAACTCCCAGTTCAAATAACAGAACCCCCTTTTCCCACTGCCCCTTCCCTAACCCCCAAGCTTTTTCTCTTCACTTCCTCTTTCCCATTCGCTCCATCTCCTCTACCTTCTGCTCTCTTTCCTAAATATACATTCTCTGCGCTTATGTATGGAGAGAGAGAGACAGAGACAGAGACAGAAAGACAGAGCAACAGAGCCAGGTTTAGCAGACCTGGTCAGTTTTGACTCTTCAGTCAAAGTCAGCAATAGAACTGGAAATACGAGAGACAAAAAGCAGCAGATGTGGGAACGTAAGCTAAAATTGGAAGGGGAAGGGGAGGGGGTGATTCACAGGGTCAGGGTCAGCAGCAAAGCTGGGTGTGGAGGAAGGACAGAGAGAAGATAGGGGGACCTGTGGTAGGCTGGGGGAGAGATTCAGAGACAGGGTCAGTTGCAGAACTGGGGGTGGGGCAAATAGAAGCAGATGTGGGGACCTGTGTTGGGGAGGGGCGTTCACAGTCAGGGTCAGCAGCAGAGTTGGGGGTGGGGTGGGCAGAAGCGGCAGATGTGGGAACCTGTGTTAGAGTCGGGGTAGGGTTGCCACAGATTCCAAGCTAACAGCAGGGCTGGATGTGAAGCATAGGGCAGACGGAAACAACAGAAGTGAGGACCTACAGTAAGATGAGGGGGTCACAGTCAGGGTCAGAAGTAGACCTGGGGTGGGGGTGAGAACAGATGGAAGCCATAGAGGTGGGGGCCTGTGTTGGCGGGGGAATCAGAGTCAGGATTAGCAGCAGCTCTGGGAGTGGGGCAGCCAGCAGGAGCAGAAATGAGGACTTGTATTAGGATGGAGGGTGGGAATTCAGAGGCAGAGTCAGGTGCAGGGATGGTAGTAGGGGTGGAGTAGGGCAGAAAGCAGCAGCAGAGGTGGAGATCTGGACCAGAATGGGGAGGATGGTAGAGTCAGGGTCAGCAGCAGAGCTGGGGGTGGGGAGGGAAGGTAGAGCAGCTGAGACCAGCAGAGGTGCCATAGCTGGTGGGGTGGGGTAGCATCAGAGCTAGGAATGGGGAGATGCTTGGATTGACATTAGGATTCAAATACCCATGACTTCAGAAGCTTAGGGTGGGTATATTCCCTAGCCTTTTCTATGCCTCTCATACTTCTCTTTCCACAGGATTTCCAGTGACCCCTGCAGGGTCCTGTGAGGGACCTG
Source organism: Vombatus ursinus (assembly GCF_900497805.2). NCBI lineage: Eukaryota > Metazoa > Chordata > Mammalia > Diprotodontia > Vombatidae > Vombatus > Vombatus ursinus. The sequence continues at coordinate 5,521,182 of NW_020954617.1, forward strand.
AGGGCTGTGAGAGGAAGAAAGGCCAATGCTGGGGGTCCCTGGAGCGCTGGGGTCAGACCATGGATGGTGAGTTTTCTTACCCTAGAATGCTTTTCTTTTCTTTCTACCTTCCTACTCTTCAACTCCTTTCTTCTCTCTCTCCCCCTGGGGCTCTCAGCCTTGAGCCCATCATTTCCCTCAGCTTTTCCCAGAACCCTCCTTACCTCAAACTAAGGCCCAATTGTCACCCTAAGGCTTTGGGGATGGGGGTGGGGTGGAAATACTTCAAGACTTCTGTCTGCTTCCTGAACAGATGCAGCTAGGGTCTCTCTTGTGGGGTTGGCTCTGCTAAAAGGAAAACACACCACAACAAAAGATGTTCTGATGAGCTTTTTCATCTGAAGCACTGGTCCTCACTTCATCCCTACAATGTTACCTGCCCCCACCCCCAAAATTGTGGTCTGCCTTTCAAGCAAGGCTCCCCTCTCCCCACAGCTAGACCTTCAAGGTTGAATGGAAGGTATCAGAGTGGAAGGGCCCTCCCTCCACGTGGAAGAGGCACAATCTCAGTCAGAGGACTGCAGTCTGCTGGGGCTACCACTCAACCAGCATTCTGCTGCTCTGCTATCCACACAGCCCTCCCCATACACTGCTTAAGGAACATATTATCACATAGGTAGCAATCCCACATTTGCCTATCTGGAGCCTGAGGGATGCCTCTTTCACCCCAGCTGGTTTCGAAGGCTCCTACACAAGGTCTGAATTTTCCTTGCCCAGTGATCAAGCAGATGCCCTGGGAGTTGATTCTTGACCTGGATGAGGGCTTGGAGTCAATAACCTCTAAATTTCTTTCCAGCTCTCTGATTCTCTATTCACTTGCCCCAAGTTCCAGGAATCAGAATTAGAAGAAGCCAGGTGTCCATGGGCAAGCTTTCCTTCATTGTTCTCAGTCTCATGGCTTGAAGCCCCCCCCCCCAAAAAAAGTCTGTCATTGTGGGAGGACCCACCCAAATGAAACTGGTCAGTCAACTCCAGGACGGGTCAAGGAGAGAGATGAGAATACCTTGAGCCCCAATTCTACAGGCATTGATTTGGGGGGGTATCATGGGGGACCTGAAGACAGCACCAATGCATCATCTCCCCCTGGTCACCTTGGCTGGTGTAACCAGTTGCAAGTTAGAGAGACCTCAGCTAAAAAAAGGTCATCCTGATGCTGTGTTGGGGGGGGGCATGTCTTACAGGGGAAGTGCTGCTCCCAGCTCTGTATGAGGAGGAGGAGGAAGAAGAAGAGGAAGAGGAAGAGGGGGAGAAAGAGGAAGAGAGAGAGAACAAGGAGCAGGACAATGATGTGAAGTCCCTGCAGGAAGACAAGCCTCGGGGGCTGAGCCTCACTGAGACAGAGCTGGAAGAGCTGAGGGCCCAGGTGCTACAATTAGTGGCTGAGCTGGAAGAGACAAGGGAGCTGGCTGGACAGCACGAGGACGATTCCCTTGAGCTACAAGGTGAGTGGAATCTAGGGTCCCAAGCCCTTGCCCCTCCAAGTCCTGACGCCTGGCCTTCTCCACATCTGGGGAAGCTCTTGAAATCTCACTGGGGGAACCTGGCAGCAAGGGATGGAAGGTCTGACAGAAACCTGGAAGCTCTCAGGACCTGGGGCCTCCCTCCGGCCACTCCTGTGCTCTGTTTCAGGACTCCTGGAGGATGAGCGATTGGCCAGCGCCCAGCAGGCAGAGACCTTCACCAAGCAGATCCAGAAACTCCAGGGTAATGCGGGAGAGGGGAATGGTGGGGTGGGCTTCACTTTACCATTTTTCAAGGGATTTTTCTCATGCCATCTCTCTTACCACTTTTTTAGTCATCCAAAATGATCTTTTTACCTCCTCTTTACTATCTTCTCATTTCCTCTGTCTCTTTAGATTTCTTCTTCCACTTTTCAAAACACCACCACAATCCCTACCCCATTCTTAGCTCTTTTCCCCTGGCCCTTCTGTCTTTATTCACTCATCTTCTATTGAAACTTCTCTTTTCACTCTTCTACTTCTTTTCTTCCCTTCCTTTTTGCCTCTAATCTCCTCCTTTTCTCTTGCTCATCCATTCTCCTTCGATGTCCAGGTCAGTACCAGGGGTGGGTGAACTGGTTGGATGCTGGGATGGGTGACTTAGGAGTAGGCGCAGGGTCATTCTAGCTCCCATTTCCCTTCAAGCACTGGGGAATGCTGCATCCATCTTGGCCTGGTCACATTCCTTGTCCCCTGTCTTCTCTTCAGAAGGAATCTGGGATAGGGCAAGTAAGTCAACCAGAATCAATAACACCCACAGGCTACAAAGCCGGCATAATAAGGGCTTGTATTCAAGGAGGGGCTCTTTATAGCTTACCAAGAGCCCAAGAGATGACCTAGAAATCCCTTCCCTTCAGCTATCTCTGAGGAGCAGCAGGGTAGGTGTTCCATATCCCACAGCAACATCAAGGCAGCTTCAGTTGACTCCTTCTAGCTTCCAGTTTCTGGGAGATGTCCTAGAAAACAGCTTCAGAGCAGGCAGTCCCCAGGGAAGCGGTCCAGTGTGGGACAAAAGGAGGAGGAAATGGGGAAAATAAAGAACAGAAAGAACAAAGAGAGAGCAGGAATAGAAAGCAGCCAGCTAGGGCAAAGGGAGGAACAAAGAAAAGTGAAAAGGAAATGATAGAAGGAAGAGAGGTAGGAAAAAGGTAGACAGTGAGGCCACCATGGTATAGTGGCCAGAGACCTAGATTTCAAGTCAGTGGCCCTGGGTTCAAATTTTGACTTGGCTGCTTACTGCCAGTATGACCTTAGACAAGCTGATTAGTTTCCCTTCACTTCACATTACTTATATTTGGGGACGGTACTAGCTGTTCTTGCGACATCAATAACTTTGTATACAGTGCCTTGCACGTCCTAAGCTCCTCAAAAATGTTTATTAAATTGTACCTGTACAGTCCCTTCTAATTTTAAGCCCCATAATCCTATGATCTCAGGCAGGATCCACATCCATGTGGTTTCCATAAGATCTGTGCAGTCGGTTCTCTTGCTCCCAGGCACTGGGGCACAGGGCCAGAACTATGAGTATATTTATAGCTGCTGACTATGGGTGACCCCATAGCATTGCTGGCTTCAGGCAGGGATCTAGTGCCCCTACAGACCCATGCACATGCCACAACTACATGTCCACTGGCCCCTTGGGTCTAAGTATAAAAATATCTCAGGAGTATACACAAACACACACACACAGAGTTTGAAGCTGTAGAGAAAAGAATTGGCCCTGCAGTCAAAAGACCAGGATTTCTGTCTCAGCTCTGACACTTACCAGTTCTATGACCTTGAGCAAGCCCACTCAATTACCTCCAAGGCTCTTAAGTTTCCTTATTTGTAAAATAAGAATGATATCAGCTATGTCAACCTCCAAGGGCTATGAGAGGATCAAATAAGATAATGAGTCTTTGGAGGCAGGAAATCTAGGCCTGAAACCCCTATCTCTGCCAATGTGCCCATGTGCATGGCACACAGTTGGCACTTAATAAATGCTTCTTGACTTGACTGCTACTTATTACCTATAATATAGTCAGGCTATATGCTAGTCACAATGAAAGGATTATAGTGATGCCACTTACTCCCTTGTTTGCCCTTGGGCAAATCATTTAATTTCTCCCGGACCTCAGTTTCCTCATCTGTTAAAAAAAAGGGGAGGGGAAGAGAGTGGGTTAGACTAGATTAGCTCTAAGATGCCTTCCAGCTCTAAGCTCATATAATTCCATGATTCTTCCCAGTTCCATAGTCTTCCTGGCTTAGATAGAGTCTACACACTTTATGCCCTAAACAGACGCGTTGACACTAACCCATGCTCATACACACACACACACACACACACACACACACGCACACACATGCACACACACACGCACAATGTGGGGCGCAAGGCTGCCAGGTCACACTCCATCACCATCTTCCTGCAGGGGGCGGCAGAGCGTTCTTCCCTCTCTTGTCTCTCTCCCTCCTCCCCCTCCCAGCTCTTTCCAGCTCTGCGCCCGTGCACTGCCCGTTTCCGCCCGCAGGGGGCGCGCGCCCCTTGGGGGGTAGGCCGGACCCCTGGCCGGCCGGAAGCGGCTGCCATAGTCCCGCTATGGGCCACGCGCGGGGTGGGTGGGGGGCTTCCCCCCAAGGAGACCACTAGACGGGCCGGTGCGATGGAGTCCCTGACCAGTGAGTGAGAACCGACTCTCCGCCCCGACCCAGACCCAAAGCCCCCACCCGGCGCAAAAACTCCCCGCCTTACCGCCAATCAGCACAGACCATCTTGGAGACCCGCCCCATCCCATCCGGCCCTTTTAAGGCCCCGCCCTACTCCTGCCAACTCCCGGAGAAGCCCCGCCCCTCTCAACTCCCACACAAGTCCGACCCCCAGCGCCCGAGCCCCTCCCCGAGCCCCGCCCCAAGCCCCGGCCACACCCCCCTCCCCCTTGCCAGCTCTGCCTGAGCCAGCGCCAGCGCCCTGGCCCTGGCCGGCTCGCCCCCCACGCGGCCTCCATCTCCAAGGTGGAGAACGTCCTGGCCAGTGTTAGAAGGCCGTAGGAATTACAGACACCGTCCAGGACCTTAGACACCCCCCGAGCCAGCTCCCTTTGACATCCCCGTCCATCCATCCGTCAGTCAATCAACAAGCATTAAAACCGCCACGTGGTCAGAGGGCTGATGTAGTTGCCGGGCATAGAAAGACCGAAAAAAAAAAAAAACCAAAGGAACAGGTCCTACTCTCCTGGAGCTTCCAATCTATAGGAGAGAAGGGAGGGCCTCACAGCATGTCCACCTATCAGTAGATACAAGCTATGTATGAAGTAAGGTGAATGAAGCTCTTCCATTCTCCAGGGGGGAGCCTCGAGGAATCTGGCTAATGTTTGTGATGTGGCCCTGGTATGGGGTAGGGCAAAGGGTACCTGATGGGGAGGGAGTCACAGAGCCCAGGATCCTGGATTGGGAAACCTGGATTTCAAATTGTGTCCTCCCAACTCGTTAGCATGGTGACCTTGGCCTCCTCTGGTCCTCAGTGTCCTCTGTTAATGAGGTTAGACTGCATGAGCGCTAGCCTTGGGGTTGGGAAGACCTGAATTCAAATCCTACCCCATAGAGCAAGTCTCTGTGCCTCCATTTCTAAAATGAGGACTCCGTGGCCTTTAGGGTCCCTTCTGGATCCAAATGTATGTGGCGTGTGGGAAATGACCTTGATTGTCCCTTGTAGCTCCAAGGATTCCAGAGAAATTGTGGGTATAGAAGGGAGGGACAGAGCAAAGCTCTAATACAAGGCCCCAAACAGGGTGGAAGGAGGTAACTGGAATCATTTTGGAAGAGTAAGGACAGAGAAGGGGTCAAGTCTGGGGCTGCTTTTCTGAACCCCAAGGAAGAGAATTTAAGAAGAAATGTCCCGAATATTGTTACGCATTCTAGATGTCACTGTTTAAGAACACTGATAATCTGAAGAGCACCCAGAGCAGGGCAGCCAGGATGGCAAAAAGCCTTGAGTGCATGTCATGTGAGGATAGGCTGAAACAACTGGAAATGTCTTACCTGGAGAGGAAAAGTTTTGGTGAAGGCCCTACGGCCTTCTAACACTGGCCAGGACGTTCTCCACCTTGGAGATGGAGGCCGCGTGGGGGGCGAGCCGGCCAGGGCCAGGGTTTGGTTAGGAGGGAAGGGAACAGAGATAATAGTCCCTACAGCTGTCTGTCATGTAAAAGAGGAATCCGAATGGTTAGACTTGGCCCCAAAGGGAGGAACAAGGAACAATGGGGACACGCTACCAAGAAGCAAATTTGGGCTTGGTATCCAAAAGAACTTTTACTAATTAGAGTTGTCTAAAAGTGGAAGTGGTAGTTTTGGGAGGTGGTGGGGTCCCCCTTGGAGGTCTTCTATCCAGAGTTGGTGGTGGCGTCTCCAAGGGGAGACATGTGTGGGTTGGAGTAGACAGTCACAGGTCTTTTTCAGCTCTGAAATTCTGTGATTGTGTGAAGTGGCTTTTTGCTAACAGAAGTACTTTCTAGGCCCTCTTTTTCAGCTATGCATTGGAGAAACTCCATCAACTCTATCAAGTGATGCCAACACCTTTCCAAGTTCATCTCATTCAACGTGGCCCAGTCAGTCACAACGGTCTTATGGCTCCCTACACGTATCATGTCATTTTCTACCTTAGGAATTAGAGCTGGAAGGGACCTTCAAGGTCATCTAGTCCAACCCCCTCATTTTGCAGATAAGGAAACTGAGGCCCAGAATAAGTGCCAGTCTGTTTTCCTTCCTCTAGTCAGGACTCAATTCTTAACCCACTTCCTCTAAGGAGCCTTCCTTGGATGACCTTCCTCTGCTGTGATCACTCTCCTCTAGCCCGTCCCTGCAGGAATGACTGTACTTACTGTACTCGTATATTTATGCTTTGTGACTGTGCTCTAGTTATCTCACTTGTATGTGTTTTGTATTCCAAACTAGACCATAAGCTCCTCAGAGCCAATACTATACATTCTAGCACTGAATTCTAGAACTGAGGCAAGCATCGAAAACATGACTGGGTCAAGCACCAGGAAAGGTTCCTCCAATTCACTTTTACAGAAAAATTTTCTGGGAGGAGGGGATGTGGAGGGGAACCTTAGACTTAGAGATCCTGTTTGGTGGTGGGGAGACAGAGGCCAGGGCACCTCAGGTCTCCTTCTACTGAAGCCTGCCCCAGGGAGATCAGTGCTGGTAGAGGGAGCAGGGAGCAGGGCAGGACCAGGCTGGGGAGGAGCTCACCTACCTGGGGCTGTTGGAGAGGGCAGATACCATCCTGTAGCCTCCTATTTTAATGAGTTATTCTTGGTACTAGTAGATAGAGGACTGGCCTTGTAGTCAGGAAGTCCTTCCTTTAACTCACGTTGGCTGTGGGACCCTGGGCAAGTTATTTAACCTCCCTGTGCCCTTGACAAACAACTGGCTGAGCTGTAGAGAAGGTTCTGACCTGAATTAATAGAGGACAGTTCCTCTTCTAGGAGTTTCCTATACTACTGAAATCCCAAGTCCACTCTCTATCCCTAGACTTACTGCAGAAGGGAAACAAGTACTGTTTCCCTCTAAATTTGGGCCCACTGGCAAAGCCCTAGTTGCCTAGTCCTAGTTACAGTTCTGAAGCTCCCTGCAGGCAGGGACTGTCCTCTACTTCTTTTGTTTTCTCTCAGGAGCTCATTCAGTGTCCAGAGTAGTTGTTCAGTAAACACTTGTCAGAGGAATGGCTCCCAGCCACCCAGCTTTACCCACATTGCTCCTATAGTTCTGTTCCCCAGCTTCTGGGTTCTTTGTCCCTGCTAGTGCCCCTTACTTTCCTTACTTTCCCAACAATAAATTTCTTTTGTTCCAAGATAGGCAGCTATGTATGACCATATATAAGTCTTAGATCAGGGGCATCCAAGTTTTTCAGTAGTATACCATATGTTCAAAAATCTATTATGTGTATGCAGGTCACATTAATCTAAATGTGTAATTGCATTCAGCCAGTTCAAGCCTGCTAGCATGACCCCTGGTGCCAGTCAGTCACACAACAGAAGCACAAAGGGAGCTGGTATTGGCTACCTAGTTTATATGTGCTAGCTAATTAGGTTAAATAAAACGGGAGGTAAAAAGATCTCAGGTGGAACCCACCTTGGGCTCAGATGGGCTGCATCTGGCCCCTGAGCCACAAAGACAGCCAGTCTGGCTACTGCACAGATACACATTCTTTTGAATCCCAATGCTTCTTTGGATAGGTTTAGGCTCCTAAATTCCCAGAGTCGCCACAGCAAGTACACAGCAGCAGGGAACAGTTGTGAACACCCAAACTATCGAGGGGCCTGCATCGCTGCTTTACTTGGGTGACTCTGGGAAGGACATGGGAGAGCAGGAAAAAAACAAGGTAGATAAGAAAGGCTTGGCCATGCTCTTTAATCATCCTCCATCCCTGATCCAAGCCCCCCTGGCCTGAGTAATGGAGCAGGACCCCCATTCTACTTTTCACTCTTAGTTTCTTAAATACCTTCCTTCTCCTACTCTGGGTGCAGCTGTTTCTCTCCAGCGGGGCAGAGCTTGGGGTCCCTAGAGTAGTCAGAAGGGAAACAAGTTAGTTCTTCTCAGAGGACCCGGCAGATGGGTGTGCCAATCCTCTGACAGCCCCCAACCTGCGTCTCTCCTAGGTGAGCTAAGGTCCCTCAGGGAGGAGATCTCCATTCTGGAACACGAGAAAAACACTGAACTGAAGGACATAGAGCAGGAGCTGCAGATGGCCCAGGACGAGATCCAGAGTCTGCGGCAGGCAGCAGAGGATGCAGCGGCGGAGCATGAGGGCGACATAGCCACCCTGCAAGAGGACTTGTGCCGTATGCGCTCCGAGCTCAGCGGCATGGAGCGCATCCGCCAAGAGTACGAGATGGAGATCAACTCTTTGCGGAGTGAGATCCAGTCGAAGGACTCCGATCAGTCCGAGAACCTGGTCCTCTCCGACGTTAGCCTGCTGCAAGGTACACGGCAATTCTTTGGTACCCTGGGCCAGGGAGGTGGGGATGAGATGAGCAGAGCAAGGCAACCAGGGGTGGGGGTATGGGTGGGGGTGGGGCTCTGTTTAAGGCTGGGTGCAAGACTGTTGGGGAATGTCTAGGACTGCTGGTGAAAGTTTTCTGAATGCAGACCACTGATTTTAGGCTTCTAGGGGTGGTTATCTTTGGATAAAATACAAATGACAATGGCAACTAGGTTTAGAAATATAGGCGATCCAAGGTTCTCTCAGTTCAGAAAACGTCAACAAGACCTGCCAGGATAGAGGATATGAAGAACAGTAGTTGCCTGGTGGTTCAGTCTTGTCTGACTCTATGTGACCCCATGAACCTTGTCCATGAGGTTGTCTTGGCAAAGACACTGCTATGGTTTGTTATTTCAGTCTCTAGTGTGTCCTCATTTTACAGATGAGGCACTGAGACAGATACAGGTTAAGTGACTTGCCCAGGGTCACACAGCTAGTAAGTGTCTAAGGCCAGATTTGAACTTAGCTCTTCCTGACTCCAGGCCCAGTGCTCTACCCACTGCACCACCTAGCTGCCCCTAAGAACAGTGGTAGAAAGGGGCATGAGACCATGCAACGTGAACACCATGACAGAACTTTAATATCAAATTCAAGAATATGGGAGAAATCTTACCCTGTAGCCAGACAGTTAGCAATGATGCAAGGAGTGCAGAGCAGAGGTACCAACCAGGGTATAACTTTTCTGGAAAGCTTTGGGACAGTGACCTGTTTGGGCTGTGGCATAGAGCTTGCCTTGCTGTGAAATTGTTCCCTGGGGGTACTGTGTCTGTTTGCCCGGCAACGTTGTAGAGGGTCTCTAAACCTAATCCTGACATTCAGTCTAATGCTTCACCTCTTGGGCCTCAACAGCTCTCACCAAAGTAGAGAGAGGCTTCAAGTACATCTTATATTAGGTGGGAGGGGAAAGGGTTACCCTAGTAACTTCAGGGATGTCCCAAAGTCAGGAATTTTTTCCCCCAAAATTCACTAAGTCTCAGCTCTCGTGCTGTCTCCAATTGTCTGCTGGGACCTAGAGAGTAAGAGAGCTGCCTTTGTCCTGAGCACAGATTTCTTATCAGGACCTCAGGAAAGCACTGCAGTCTACCCTGCTTGCCATGGGGGCTAAAACAGACGTGAGCAAACCTTCACAGCAGTGAAAAGCCCTGACCGTCTCTAGACTGAAGGGTTATTTTAGTAGTCCAGAATGTTACTAAACGATTCTGACCCAAGATAAAGAAGGGAGCATCAGCACATTATGGTTGAATGCTACAGCAAGTATGAGGTTAGATCAAGGCAGCGTTTGATAAATACAAGCAAAGAGCGATCTTGTAATCTAATATTACAAGCCATATTATACTCTGACAAAATTCTTAATCATCTAAAAATATAATGGGCATAACTGTGTGTCTGTGGTAGTAGTAAACAACAGTAGTAAACAGTTAGATGTGTTCTAATGCATCTTCAGAAGCCAGCACATTGGCTAGTTCTTGAGATTCTGTGAGCTTCTAGAGGGTTAATCAAAAGTTAGCAGATTCTTTCAAAGGTTTCTGAGGTCTCATTTCACTCAGGGCTGCTTTTTAATGCTCGAGGGTTCCCTAGGGAGCCAACAAATGAAGAACCATAGAGGAAATCCCATGGTCCGTATCAGGGTAAAGGATGATGTCTGGACGGGTCCTGTTCATGTAGAGGTAGAAAGAGGGCAGCAGGGAGGGCAAAGAACAGCAGCTCAGCTCTGACTCAATCTTTGTCACCTCTACAATTTATCTTTACCCTGTTCCTTAATGAGAAGGGGAAAGGAATCCCACATGTTATCCCAGAGAGCTTTGAAGAGCATCAGCGACCAAAAGGAAAGGGAGATCTGTTTTCAGTATAGCCTTAGAATAATAAGATGTTGGAAGAAACCTTTGAAAGAATCAGCTGACATTGGATAAAACCTGTTGAAGCTCCTAGATTCTCAAGAGCTGGTCAGTATGCTGACTTCTGAAGGATGACGAGGGAGCGATAGCAGCACTGTCTTCCCAGGGTCTTGTCTTCCAAGGAACTCTGAGCTCTGACTTTCTGTCTTCCTTATATGACCCCGGGCATCAATGAAGCTGCTACGCTTCCATGAGTATTTTCTAGATGAGGAAAACAGAAGCTGGCTCTCAGTATCATTTGGCTTAGAATTCAATCTCTTTCTATTATGTTTGCTTTTCACAGAGGAATTGCAACAGTTACGGGACCGTTGCAACCTCTTGACTGAGGAATACCATGCCCTGAAGATGAGTAACAGCAGCCTGTGTGAGCAGCTAGAGGAGATGGAATCCTGGAAGCACTGCAGTGAGGACCAGGTGGAAAGCAGCAGGTAGCCTGGCCTCTCTGCAACCCTCTGTGCAGCTGCCCCAGGCTTACCTTCTAGGGCTTTCTAGAAAAAGATGGTAGGTGGTATTATAACCGAGTGGACAAGGGGAATATCTCCCCTGCTTCTAGAGGGTGGGCCAGCTCCAGGGTAGCCCAGCAGGTGTAGATACAGAGATGGAGATATGTCTGAACATCCAGCCCAGTGCGGTCCCAGCAGGTGTAGATACAGAGATGGAGATGGAGATGGAGATATGTCTGAGCAGCCAGCCCAGAGCGGTTCAGATCATCCCAAGTGCAGAGGACCCCTAACACCCTGAACCATTTGCATGTTTTGAATCCCATTCAGGATATCTCTAGGAATCTGATTTGATCTGTCCCTGAGGCATATGCAAAAGTAACTCAGGCTCAATCTCTATTTTTGTACATGGTGCCACAGTGACTTAGTCTGTCAACTAAGGGCTTTCAGATATGGGGATGAACTGGTCCTGAGCTAAGCCCTCCAGCTTATCTTAGGCCAGTGGTCTTAGGTCCCCCCAGAACCAAACCAGCCTTTAAAGATTGTGATGTATGAAACATTGTAGGAATCTAGCCTCTAGTCACTTAGCTGAGTTGTCTTGAGAATTTCATCACAACTGGGTCCCTTGTTGTGCCGCCTTGGATGATAATGCCAGGCCTAACCCTGTCCCAATGTGGCTTTGGGATTGTGGGTTACAGAAAAACAAAGGAGGCAGAACGATGGTTGAAACCACAGAAGAAGATGTCGACGGCTGAATCTCAGACTTCAGGAATGGACATGTTTGTGGATCTCACGTCCTGTGAGGAGGACGAAGAGGATGATGACGAAGAGGATGATGACGAAGAGTGTGAATGCCTTCGGCAACAGCTTCTAGTTGCTGAGGAGCAGGTGCAAAAGATGCAGAACAAGGTGGGCACCATGGAGGAAGGATGCTTCCCATCACTTCACTTTTCTTCTCTGATGGCATACGTGGAAACAGCTCATTAGAATTCCATCCAATTCTATTCAATGAACTTTTTAAAAAGCACCCACTCCATGAGAGGCACTGTCCTGGGTGCCAGGGCCACAAAGATGAAAAACCGCCCAATGCCTACTGTGAAGGCACTTCCAGTCTAGAATCTACATAGATACACAAGGGTGTTCGTTTGTACCTTTCATGCTTCTTTGATCAGATGACTTTCCTAGTAAAGGGGACACTGTACCTTCCCCGAGCTCCTTTTTTTATGTTCACAAGCTCACCCTTCCATCCCTCTTGCAGTGTAAGGACCTGCACACTGAACTCCTAGCATTACAGAAGGTGCATCGGGCCAGTGAGGATGAGGAGAAGTGCCTAAAGAGGGAGCTGAAGTTCTGCAAGGATGAGATGCATCGGCTTAAAAGCTGCCAGGATGCCCTTGTCAAAAGCCAGGTAACCCCTTCTCGGGGGAAGGCTGGTGAAGGAGGGAGTCCTGATGCCAGCCTAGATTCTGCTAACCTTTGACCTTTAGCCAGAGGCATAGCCTGTAGGGACCAATTTGGGGATCCATGCAATGCTGCATTCTGGAAGCTCTAATCACTTCTGGGTGCACGTATCAGAGGAGAGAATAAATTGAGACATATAATGGAAGTTCCTCAAGGTGTCTGCCTCTAAGCAACAGTATGGAGGGCCCTGCCATCTCTCATAGTAACTCTACTTGTCCATGTCCTCCCCACCACAGACCCAGGATCTGGTGAACAAACTGTGTGGGCTGCAGAAGAAGTACCAGGAGAGCCAGTGTGAGCAGGCAAGTCTCGTGAAGGCACGAAACCAGCTGCAGAAAGAGCTTCTTGAAAGCAAGGAAGAGCAACGTAAGCTCATGATTAAGAGGGCATCGCTTGCAGAAAGCCACAAAAAAGAGAAGGTAACAGCAGCAGTGAGAGCTGAAGGAACAGGTTGGCATCTCCTGGCTAAGGTGTTGGGGGAGGCAGCAAACAGAAAAGAGGAGGCAGGATCAGCGGGAGGTCTTTGGCAGAACTTCTGGGGGAAGGAAAGGTGGGACGTCTACCTAGAGGGAGAGCAGGACCAGATCCTTAGGGGCTGCTTCCAGCTAACCACCAACTACCACCTCTCCGTGGATCTGTGCAACACTGCCTGGGTCCCTGGAGGGCTACAGCCTCATCTAGGTATCTGCATCAGAGAAGACACCAAGCCAGTTAAGTCAAGGGCAAGACCGGTAAGGGAGGAGAGGCTTCCAGACTGTCAGCGTTCAAGTGAACTAGGCAGAGAGGTAAACAGGTAAGGCCCTCTGAGGGCAACTGCACTGCCCAAAGTCCTCTTCCACCATAGGAGCTGAAGGCCAAGCTTGAAGAATTACAGAATCGGTACTGCAAAAGCCAGGATGAAAACTGTCAGCTCTTGGATGCACAGGAGAAGTTACAGGAGGAGCTGGATCTTTGTGGGATGGAGGTAGAACGCCTCAGGGCTGTGGAGGCTGCCAACCAAGAGCTTCTTGAGAAGGTAAAGGCAATCTGAGGTGAGGGAGCACATGGCAAGAGAGAGCCTTCTCCTTGGGATTCTGTGGGGGGGTGGGGGGAGCCAGAGCCCCTTGGAATAATGCACAAAAGGAGGAGAAGGGCAGTCTTGGAGATTCAGGGCTGCCCTCAACTTTACATCTGAGCAGCCTGCACACTTCATGCAATACAGCACGCTGGGAATTGGTCCACTCTTGGTGGCCCCTGCTAGAACAAAAGATGAGGCTGGAGAGGTCAGGAGAATCTCTATTTGATCACAGGACCAGAGAAAAGATGTGGGTGAGAATAGGGTGAAAGGCAGGCTGTTCCTAGGATAACTTCAGCAACTGCCTCCTACATCATAGAATGTGGACCTGGAGGCCAGGCTGCAGGAGCTGGAGCCGCTCTACCAGGCCAGTCAGGAGGAGCAGGCCCGGCAACTCCAGATCCAGGAGGAGCTGCAGGAGGCTCTCGACATCTGCCAGCAGAACATGGAGATGCTCAATAGCATGCAGGCCCAGGAGAAGGACGAGTCCGTCAAGGTAAGTGCCCAAAGAGGAGGCAGGAGGCTCTCCCAGGGGCTGGCTGCAGTAAGGAGCGTCCCAGAGACGCACAGCGGGGAAGAGAAACAGGCGAGCCTGCTGACCCTGCCCCGGCTGTGATACCAAGGGACACCTCCTGAAATCTTGAAAAATCGGGACCTGTACCATAAGCATAAGAATACCCCATTTATGTAGCACTTTCAGGTCTGCCAAGCACTTTACGTAGACCATCTCATTTCATCCTCACCTCACGACCTGTGAGAGAGGTGCTGTTATTAGCCTCTGTTAAAGATGAGAAAACTGAGACAGGCAGAGATTAAGGGACTTAGCCAGGATCACAGAGTTAGTGTCAGAGGCCAGATTGGAACTCAGGTCTTCCTGACTCCTCTCTGTCCACCAGCTGCCAGACAGAAACTGAGACAGGCATGGTTAGCATAGATCTAGTGCTTTAGGATTTACAAAGCACAACCCTGAAAGGTGGTCGCTATTATTATCCCCACTTTTTAGATAAGAAAACTGAAGCAGACGGAGGTTAAATGACATGCCTAGGGTCATGGCTAGTAGGTGTTGGAGGCAGGATTAGAACTCAGGTCTTCTGGACTCCAAATCATCACTCTGTCCACCAGATACCAGACAGAAATTTAGACAGGCATTAATAATAGTTAGCGCCAAACCCTACACTTCCCTCACTATGCCACCTAGCTGCCAGGGTTTTCACAGCAAATTAGTGGAATTATTATAGCCATAATCTATTGATCCAAGGAGAAGCATATACAGACATGTTCTGTGTGCATACTTTATTACCCCCAGTAGATAGACAGGGCAAGTCACTGGACTCCTGTCTGCCTCAGCTTCCTCATCTGTAAAACTGGGATTTCTAGTGGCACCAACCTCACTTCTTTTTTTCTTTTTTTTTGAGGCAATTGGGGCTAAGTGACTTGCCCAGGGTCACATAGCTCTTAAGTGTCAAGCGTGTGGTCTGAGAGCGGAATTGAACTCTGGTCCTTCTGACTCCAGGGCCGGTGCTCTATCCACTGTGCCACCTAGCTGCC
>NW_020954617.1:5536177-5541231 GCF_900497805.2 Vombatus ursinus
CCTAAATTTTTTTTCACTTCCTTTTTTTCTTTTTTTTGGCACCAACCTCAAAGGGATGATGTGAGGATCATGAGATGATATGTAGAAATCACTATGTAAGTGTTAGCTATTGTTATGATTATGCTGACCACCTGCCCTAATCATGGAATCGATGCTAGGAGGACTTGTAGCAGCTGACCTGAGGCCAGAGGGCGGGAGAGGCAGGGCCTTCTTCTGGCAGAAGAGCAGCGGGCTTGGCCCCAGGGTGGCCAGCTACGACATCCACCTCCCCTCCTCCACAGTGCGAGGACCTGGTAGCCAAACTGAAGGAACTGCATGACCTGTACAGCTCCAGCCAGAAAGAACTGTCCCAGCTGCAGTTCGAGCAGGCCGAGCTCCTGGAGAACCAGAGGAGGATGCAGGAGGAGCAGGGCCGGCTGCAGGAGGAGCTGCACAGGCTCACCTTCCCTGTGCCTAAACCCAACCTGCTCCAAAAGGTACTGGTATATGGGGGGAGGGGGCGTGCGGGGGAGACAAGCCAGGAAAGACCAGAGGCGGCTCAGGGCTTTAGAAACTCCCTGGCTTTCGTTGTACCCGAAGAGGGAAATTTAAAGGGTGGCAGCTGGCTTTCTTACTTTCTTACTTGCCCCCCAAGTGGTTAATTAACCTTCCACCGAGTGGTTAATAAGAGCAGGGTTTGAGCTGCTTAGTGGACTGAATGCCAAATAGAGCCTTTCTTAACTCAGCCCCTGATTGGTGCCCCTTGCTGTAGTGAGAGCTCTCCATGATCCATCTTGGGTAGCAGGTCACCAGGTAGATCGCCCTCCCATGGGCCAGGCCAGTCAGTGATGGCACCGCAGAGGGATCAGGCAAAGGAGTGGGTGAAGACACCCACCAGTGACCACCCTTCTACCTCACCCCACAGAGTCAGGAGTTGTTGGAAAAGCTGAACGATCTGGAAGAAATGCAGACCTGCTACCAGAACCGGCAGGAAGAGCAGAGAAAGCTGGTGGAGAGTCAGGACCAGCTCTTAAAGGAGCAAGCCCAGGTGCAAGAAGAGTTTCGACTTTTAAGGGAGAGACAGATGGTGAATCCAAGTCCGGACTGTGAAAAGGTGTTGCCTAGAGATAACAGCATCAAGGTAACAGCAGCCAGGGCCACTTCTGGGCAGGGCCACTGGAGTGGTTCCTAAGGAGAGGCATGAGGCTAATGCCAGTGGCAGGAAGACAGCACTGCACCAAACCCACCATCCAACCATTCATATGCTGCTCCTGGGGCTTGGCGAGGGCCCACTGAAGGTTGTGCTCTCCTGGGACAGCCAGCTCAGCACCAAATGGGCACCCAGAACAGCACCTGAAAGATGGTTGGCTGTGGGCTGATTCTGATGCTGCCAGCCTCTCCCTGCCACCTAATTCTTCTTACCTTCATTTCCTTATTTGTAAAACAAGTCATTTCAGTCACGTCTGACCCTTCAGGACCCCACTTGGGATTTTCTTGGCAAAGATGCTGGAGTAGTTTGCCATTTCCTTCTCCAGCTTGTTTTACAGATGAGGAAACTGAGGCAAACAGGTTAAGTGACTTGCCCAGGGTCACACAGCTAGTAAGTGTCTAAGGCCAGATTTGAACTCAGGAAGAGGAGTTCTTCCTGACTCTAGGCCTGGCACTGTGCACGATGGCACCACCTAGCTGTCCCAAGGTTAAATCACATGATCTCCACATATCCTTTTAGTTTTGACTCTACAATTCTATGATTTTAGCATTCAAAATCTGATAGTTGCCACTTGAGTTCTTTTTGGCCAAAGATAATAGAGTCCCCTATTTTTTAGTAGCTGACAGTCCAGTTTTTGGTATATTCCATTTCTTAAAAAATCCATAGCATTTTGGTGACCACACCAGACTGTTCATTAACAAACCATGGAATCGTCCCTCTTGAGGGAAAACATCCTAGTGGGTTGAGTTCTTAGAACGCATTATACTATCAGTGCTGGAATTTGGATGGGATCAGAGCAGCATTGGATAGGCCAGGGGAGCTAACGCTAGGTGTCTAGAGAGACCAAAGGGTTATGCTGGGTCTTGAGAGGGGTCAGCAAGAGATCATGAGCAAGAAGTCAGCTAGTATAGAAACAGGCATGTGAATACTGGAGGTTCAGGTGAGGAAGCCAGGTTTTGGGGCCTGGCATAGTTGGGGAGGATCATCATGTTGGTCATTTCTAAGAAAAGAGGCCGGGTTCGAAGGGCTCACATACTGGCACAGGTAAGTAGAAGCAATGGTCTAAGCAGGCAGGTTGGAGAAGAGTCAAGGAGATCCTGCGGAAGATGCCAGAAACTCAGG
The DNA here is from genome assembly GCF_900497805.2 of Vombatus ursinus. Taxonomy (NCBI): domain Eukaryota; kingdom Metazoa; phylum Chordata; class Mammalia; order Diprotodontia; family Vombatidae; genus Vombatus; species Vombatus ursinus. The sequence continues at coordinate 5,538,489 of NW_020954617.1, forward strand.
CTAGGAGCCTAGATACAGGGAGGGCAGCAGTCTGGTGAACAGAGCAGAACCCAGACTTAGCAAAGCTAAGTGATAGAACCCAGAAGCCAAGTCCTGAGAAACAGTCCAGGAATCCCAGGGCAAAAATTAGGTGAGCAGTCAGGGCTCTAGATCCACACCCTGGGCAGCCCTTCAGACCCTATCAGCGGGGAATGACCTTGACCCCGAGCCAGTGTCTTCTGAGGCATTGGCTTCTTGTGGGCTGCTTACCATGAGGCCAAAGTGAGTCACAAGGCGTGAAGGTAGGTGGGTGGTGTCCTGGGCAGAGCCCCAGCAGAGAGGCAAGGCAGGCAGGGCGGTGCCTTTTACCAGAAAGAGGGGACAAGCAGAGCTGCAGGTTTCACTCCGCTGGTGGAGATGAAGGAATTCTCATTTTCTAGGAATGTTCCCTGTAGAGCCAGGCCCTCCTTTGATTCCAAGATGCATGCTCCAGCACAGCTGAAGCGTGGCCCTGCCCCTGTGTGAAGCGTCCTTTGGGGGCCCCGTCCTGCCTCGGGGCCGCCATTTCCTAAGGAAATCGCACCATCTGCCTCCCCCACTGCAGTCCAGTGAGCTGTGCAGCAAGATCCAGGAGCTGCAGGAGCTGTACCAGACCAGCAACCTGGAGCAGGAGCAGCTGCAGCAGGAGCAGGGGAGGCTGCTGGAGGAACACAAGAGGCTGCAGGAGGACCTGCAGCTCTGCCAGGAGGAGATGCAGCTGCTGCATTCTCTGACCCCGCAGCTGAGCTTTGACAGCAGCAGGAGCTATCACAGGAGCTACGGTAGCAGCAGCGGCGGCAGCAGCAGCAGCGTCAGCCTCAGCAGCTGTGGCGGCCAAGAGGAGGATTATTGCAATGACAACGAGAACACGGAGGTAGTGGCTGGGCAGGGAGATGGGATGCTCGGGGTCCCCAGGGAGGGCAGGAGAGGGGCCCAGCCACCACCTCTCCCCTCCCTCCTGCCCCCGAGCCTGGCTGGGAGCTGGGGCCCACCCCCACACAACCATGCTGCCCCGGACAGTGACAACAGCTGTCTCTGCCGGGCATCTGCCCCTCACAGAGAAGGAGGAGGCTAGCCCAGAGTCTCATTGCATCCCCTCTCCTCCAATAGATCCAGGAGGTGGTCGCCTGTGTGCTGACCAGGCTGCAGGCTGTCAAGGCCATGTATGTGATCAGCCAGGATGAGCATGGCCAACTGCAGTTAGATATGATGCAGTTACTGGTGAAGATGGGCCATCTTCAGGAGGAGCTCCAAGTCTGCCAGGAGGAGCTCAGGGACTGTGAGGGGAGCAAGACAGTGGAAGAAGCCCCACCTGTTGTACCCCAGAGCAGCCCTGAGGTACCTGCAGCCAGGGAGGCAGCCGGGGGAGACTGCCTGGGAGGAGATGGGCCTGTGTCTAGCTGGGCATCAGCTGGCCTGCTCTTGGTTATCCCTCTCCATTTAGAGCAGTCGATCACAATCTGGTCAGGTGCCCACGAGAGAAGGATTTGAGGTTTGCAAACAAATGAGTGCCAGCTGATTGACATCAGTCCCTGTAAAGGTCAATTGAGGGAGGGAGGAATCCTGGGGAAGACAAACCAGAGGTGGAGGGGCCCACAGTGGAACAAGGGGGGGCACCACTTGTCTTTGATAAAGTCTCTCTGCTTCCTTCCTCTACTTATCTCCCCGTGCTGCATCTCATGGGAACTTTGGAAGTCAGGCTTAGTAAATTCATGGCCTCCTTCCTGGCTAAGCCCAGCCCTTTTCCCCAGAGAAGGGCGATGAAAATTGCCCTGCCAGTGTGTTTGCTCCAGGAGAGCTGCAGACCCGCACGCTGACCCTAGCAGCTCAGTCCCAAGTGGTCAAGGCCTCACAGCTGAATTGACTACACAGTCCCGTTGGGTCTCCAGAGTCAGAAGTAGATATTGAAATTGCTCCTCAGGAGACTTAAAATAAAAAAAAAAAAAATACGCTACAAGACTTCCAGGTGGTACAGTGGTTAGAGAATTGGACGGGGAGTCAGAAAGAAGACCTGAGTTCAAATCCTGCCTCAGACAATGAGCTGTGTGATCCTGGGCAAATCACTTAACTGCTCTCGGCCTTTGTTTCCCCACCAATGAAATAGGGATGATAATAATAGTGCCTACTTCACAGGGTTTTTGTGAGGCCCAAATGAGAGAACACATAAAGTGCTTTGCAGACCTCTAAGTGCCACGTCAGGGCTAGCTGTTTTCTTGTTATTGCGGTCGTGTCAGACTCTTCACGACCTCATTTGGGATCTTCTTGGCAGGGATCCTGGACTGGTTTGCCATTTCCTTCTCCAACTCATTTTACAGATGAGGAAACTGAGGCACACAGGGTGAAGTGACTCACCCAGGGTCACACAGCTAGGAAGTGTCTGAGGCCAGGTTTGAGCTGAGGTCTTCCTGACTCCAGGTCCCATGCTCTATCCACTGTACCGCCTAGCTGCCCCTAGCTATTATCACGTAATTAAAAACAGTATTTTTAAAAAATTACTCACTGAGTCTAAATCATTGACTGCCTCGAGTCAATAGCTATTTGAAGGTCAATTGAGAGACTTATTTTCTGTTCCTTCTAACATTTTCTCTCTTGTATGCCCCTCCTTGAGACACACATAGAGGGGCAGTATGGTGTGGGCTCTCTAGCAGCGGTGTCAGGGGAGGGGCCGAGCCAAGAGGCCGAGTTCCTTTTGTCTGACTGACCGCCCCCCCCCCCCCCCCCCCCC
>NW_020954617.1:5541257-5552851 GCF_900497805.2 Vombatus ursinus
GCAGCTTCAGTACCAGGCCAGCATAGATGAGCAGAGCCGGCTGCTCGCTGTGCAGGAACAGCTGGAGTGTCAGCTCCAGTACTGCCAGGAGGAGCTTTGGCAGCTCAAGGCTCAGAAGGCCCCTGTGCCAAAGGACAACGTGGACTGGTGCGAGAGCAGCGCCAAGAATGTCACCAAAGTGATGGGTAAGACAGGCTTCAAAACCGGCACGGCCATCTGCAAGAACAGCAGTCAGGTGAGCACCGAGGGCATGGAGCAGGCTTGGGGGACCAAGAGGAGGGCCCTGAAGCAGCGCCCCGGGGTCAGGCGTCTGCCCCTCTGGGGAGCCACAGACCCCTTCTCGGAACATCAGTGCTCTTAAAAGCACAAAATCAAATGCATAGAATTATAAGTTTAACCAAATAGAGTAAAATCTAGTTATCAAAATAGCATTTTTAAAAACAAGTTCACAGACCTCTGGTAAAGAGGTAAAGAATTCCTGCTTGCTGGGCCAGCCATGGAAAGATTGGCAGGAGATGGCTATATCAAAGTCCCATCAGATTCTGTCTGGACGGGCTACGGTTGCTACACTACATGGTTTGGTCTCAAAGGGTCCAGTCACATATTCTGGAACCTGAGGTCTCTACTCGGGAGGGAATAAATCTAGAGATATGAAGAGGTAGGGCAGTAGATGGGGGTCATTTCTTTCAAATAATTGAACCAGCTGATGAGAGAGGGTTGGCTAAAACTGGAGTTCCACTGGGAGAAACGGGGTTTGGGAAAGGAAGCATTAAAGAGGAGACTAGGATGCCTCATGTCTGGTAGCTGCCAGGGAAGGAGAAGGGTGGTCAGACAATGGCAATCCAAGTTAGCTGTGTTTAGAAGCTTTGGCTTTTTCTTTGGGTATAACCCAAGAAGGCTGGCTGTGAATGCTGTCAGGGTCCCTTTGGGCCAACACGCTTAAAAAGCGTGGTTTTCTTGGGAGGGTCCAGAGAATATGTGTGGGAAGCTCCCTGGTAACATTGGGGTCACCTCCTTTCCCTCCCTCCCTCCCCACAGAGTCAAGAGCTGGAGGTGGTTCTGTACTATAAGGCCAGCACGAGTGAACTGGAAAGAGAGCTGGAAAGAGAGCCGGAAAGAGAGCCAGAGGAGCTGTGCGAGGCTCTCGAGGAGGAAGAGTTGCTGCTCCAGGAGACGCTGGAGGAGGAGGACCCCGAGTCAGAGGAGGAAGGGTCTGAGCCAGAGCCTGAGCCAGAGCCCGAGCCCGAGCCTGAACCCGACCCCGAGCCCGAACCCGAACCGGAGCCCGAGCCTGAGCCGGAGCCCGAGGCTGAGCCCGAACCCGAGCCTGAGCCGGAGCCAGAACCAGAGCCAGAGCCAGAGCCAGAGGAGCCAGAACCAGAGCCAGAACCGGAGCCAGAACCAGAGCCAGAACCGGAGACAGAACCAGAGCCAGAAAGTGTGCCCATACCTATGGTAAAGCAGGTAGAATTCCCAGTCATCTGAAAGAGGGGTCAGACGACCTGTGGGACCAGCTAGGCTGCTTTGAGGATGAATCAATGGAGCATGTTAATTTTCAGGACATCGGGCAGGACGACGAACTCATCAAGCCAGAACCCAAGGAGGGCACCCCCATCAAGATCTCTGAGAGCAAAAAGGTAACTGCAGGCTGGACTGGGGGACAGAAGGAGATAGGCTGTCCTCTCCAGGGCAGGGCACCTCAACACGCCGTGGGGAACCTGACAAAGAGAATGTGGGCAAGAAGAAATAGCACAAGGAACAGTCTGTAAACCTGAGACGAGGGTGGGCAGGCGCATGGGAGAAAAGCAGGCTTGCCCTAGAACAGGGCAGCAATCCCCCAACCACCAGTGACCCTGAGACACCAAAGCCTGCTGGGTTTGAAAGATCTTCTGGGATGTGCGCTGCAAGCATTGCCCTACCAGCCTGGGCAGGATGCTGCCTTCCCTGCGGCCGGTTCGTTCACTGGGATTACAGGTTGGAGGTCCCACAGTCTGCTCTTAAGCAGCAGGGGGCTATGCTAGATTACTGGTCCCTAGGAGATGCTGTATTCTGATGCCACCCAATAAGTAGACATATAAGCTGCAGAGCTTCCTAGCTTCTCTCCCCAGAGAACAGTCATCCCCAGTGTTTCATATTGGACTAAACCAGACCTCACCCAGCCTCTAAAGAGGATCCAGAACCGCCCCACCTTGTGGCCCCTCTAGGGTGACTGCAGGCCTTCTAGACTGGAATTATTTTTGATCCAATTCAAGGAATCTTGGTTTTTCCCTTTCGGTGTCTTTCTCCCCCTCCCTCTCTGTTTCCTTTCTCCTCTAGCGATATCAGTTTTTAAAATGGGGTTGGGGGAGGGGAGGATTGATGAAAGAGAAAACTCTTCTTCAGGAAATTCTTCTGAAAAAATGCTGGTATCCCTTAGAGGAATGAGCCATTGTCCTTCTCCTGTGACAGAGACTGAGCTTCATCTGGGAGTTTGAGTGATTCAGGCAGGTGGCCCCAGGTTTCTCATGATGAGAGAAGTCTAAAGTTCTACCTGAGCTGAAACACTGCAGCCATAGGGAAGGGAAGACTGGGAGCCTGTGAAGGCAGGGCAGAGGGTGGTGGGCAGGGTAGAGGGGGAGCCCATCCAGGGGGTGCTGAGAGCTCGAGGAACGCAGGAGGGACATGGGCTTGGCCAGGACAATGCCTCCTCTCCTGGCTGGGGGCTGAGGCTGCGGCTCAGCCCCCGTAGCTTTGCACCCGCTTCCAGCCGCAGGTGGGGAGAGCCAAGGCCCCCCACAGCAGAGGGGCTGCTCACTTGCTCTTTAACCTCGTGATTTCTTTCCTTCCTCTCTTCCCTCTGTTCTGCCATCTTCACTACCTGTTGGCTTCATTTGTTTGCGTGTCTTTTGCCTTCCTCTCATCCCCTTCATATGTCCCCGTGCTTCTGTTCTCACCCGACGTGTTGCAGCCACCCCCTGACCCTGACCCGCCCCTCATCTCCCTGCCTCGCGTAGGCCTGGTGGTCATATCGGCTCTACTCTGGTGCTGGTGGGCTGAGACCTCATCCTAACACAGGTACTCGTATTGCTTCCTCAGCATCTGGGTGCCACAGGGGAGGTGCAGACGGTCCTGATGACTCCCTCTTCCTTCCTCCCTCCCTCTCAGCTTCTGCTGGCTGCTCTGCTCTTACCCCTTCCTTCTGCATGATGCCTAGGATTGAGCATTAACACCCGGGCCCTAGTCCTGGCTACTCCTTAAACTGCCAGCAAAGATGCTGTCCATCTTTGAACCTCCTCTAAACCCCAAGAGGAATGGATGTGTACCTCTCAAAAAAGAGCTCATGGTCCTCCAATGGAAAAGCTTTTCTTAAGCCCAATACAGTTGCCAATTTTGTTTAACCATCTTTTCCTACTACTGTTGAACCCAGAGCTGCCCGTTGAGTTCTCTGAAGCTCCTGCCTGGGTCTCCAAGTGTGGCCTGGACTCTGGCTGTGGTTAGCCCTGTAGCAGATCTCCCCACCACAGCCACTGCCACCACAGAGACACCGTTTGCATAGGCCTCTTAGCTCCCTGACAGGGCATTCTGGGTCGGAGGCCCGAAAAGCTGGTACCCGTCTTGGTACTCGTAGTTGGGCGGTTTTCACAGCTCCTTCAAGGGAGTGGAGGCATCACAGCTTCATCTTTCATTTTCTCCTAAAAATATTTCAGTTAGAGACACTTCACACACACACACACACACACACACACACACACACATACACGCACATGCACGCACACGCGTGCATACACACACACAGAGCTATGCTAGACGGGGACATATAAGTTTCTCCTTCACCTCCTCTCCATGGAAGGCTTCTTGTAAATGGTTTCAAAAACAAGATTTGCTGGAGTGGAGATTATTTGGTGAAAGACTTCCACCAGCCAGAGCTATCCATTGCCCCAGGGATCCAGGCTAGAGAGAAGAACCCTGGGCATGTACTTCAACTGGACATGGCTCATGTAACCGGGACTCAAGACGCACACTGTATGGGGATGAGCTACGGGCAGGAGAGGTGAGCGTCTTCCTAGACACTCACTTCTCATCGGCCTCACTGAGCACCTTAAGCCTATCTTTCTCCTGGCCTATTTTCACCCCATCAAATAGTGAAGAAAGCCTCTCTCATTCTGTTTATTTTTACATCTCACTAAATCAGGTGAGGCAAGGAACCAAGCAGAACTTACAGCAACCAGCCACATTCTTCACTGAATGTGAACGTTTTCTTTTCCATCCTTCTCCTGACTCTTCCTTTCCTCCTTTTGCCTTCCTCCCAGTCTTTGCTTTAGGTCTGCCAGTGACAGCTAAAGGCATTGCTTACCTCCATTAGTGACATTCAGAACTCAAGGGCTTGCTGACCCTGCCCTAAAGCTTCTCTTTTTCCTGGGTCTTCTCCTGGATCCTAGATAGGAGGATACCTAAGGTTTTCAGCCTCCATCCACTTGCACTAACTATTTAGCAGCCTCTCAGACTCACCAGTTTAGAATTTGAGAAGGAATTTGTGGCTGATGGGCTGGCTGAGGCTGGATGGAAGCACCCTGGGGTGGGGTGGGGGGGCAGAGACGGGGAGAAGAGGTAGTGTTAGGACAAGTGAACAGAAAATCTGCACTCTAATCCTGCTTAGGCCATTTATTAGTGTGCCCTTGGGCAAATCAATTAACCACTCAGTTTCATCATCTATAAGGGAGGGATAACAATATCTGTCTTATCTACTTCAGAGTTGTGATAAGGATTAAATAAGGTAATGTATGTGAGTGCTTTGTCAACTGTAAAGCATGATATAATGTAGGCTCGTATTAGGAAAGGATGCAATCAAGGTCCTGTCTCCCATGGCCACCTTCTGTCACCTTTGGAGAGCAGCTCTTTGGCTGGTCCTTGAATAGTCAAGAGATTGCTACGGTCATAATAATATAAATGGCTTTGATGGGTGTAGGATCTCATTATTTGGGGACTTCAACAATTCGGATGGCAGCTCATCCATCCCTTCTTACCTTTGTGCCCCTTATCCCCATTTTGCTGTCAGTCCTGCACTTGCTGGGGGCCCTCCAGCAGCTCACTGGTTCTATTGGGGCAGGTGGGCTGTCCAGGTATCCCTTGGCCTGGCTCTGTGAGGAGCATACCTGCCTTCTCAATCGGATGCCTCTGATGGTATTTCTGCAGAAGCGATCCATGGTTTTAATTCTTAAGAGACTGTGGTATTCCATGACTCCAAGCCACATGCGATCCCTAAAGAATGTCGATATTAATAACGATCAGAATGACATAATGGTGAGGTGGCTTCAGAGTCAGGAAGATCTGGGTTCAGGTGTTGCCTGCCTCTTCTTCATTTGGTCTGTGTGATCCCGGACATTGACTTAACTCCTCAGTATCTCATGCAGTTCTTGGGTCAGAAGCAGCACAGCCAATGCCACAACGCTATGTGGGGAGAGGAAGTTTCTCCCCAGGAGCATTCTATCTTGGGGAAATCACAGATCCGGTTTTAAAAAAAAAGTTGACATTTAAATTGCTTTCTAAGGTTTGTAAAATGATTTACACACATTATCTCATTTGATTCTCACAAAAAGCCAATGAAGTAGATACCCTAGGGTGTTATTATTCCAATTTTATAGATGAGGCAACCAAGGCTTAGAAATGTCATGACATGCCTATGGTTATACAGCTAGCAAATACGTGGAATTCAGAAGCCAAGCACTCCTCCCATCACACCAAGCTATTTCTTTGGGTTTTCTTGTGCCCAGGGGCACAAGTGAAAGATGTAACTTCTTAAAATATCTGTCTCTTTTGCCCTCCTCTCCCCATACCCACCACCATGACAACTGGGAGAATCTGTCACATCTAGACTTCTTTGTCCAAACCTTCATGGTCACTTTACATTATCTTCCCCATTCGACAGAGGGAAAAATTGAAGAAGGGGTTGTGACCTAAGGGAGTGATTGAAGGGAGATATGTCAGAGCAGATCTGGACATGGAATCTATTGGTGTCCGGGCTAGGTGACCCCACTTGTTCATTGAAGAGTGAGAAGGTAGGAGTCACTGATCCACAGTTACCTCAAGGTCTCTCTCTGGCTCTAACAGAGGCTAGAAGAATAGGGATCTGTCTGTAGCAAGGGTGGCCATCTATTGTGAAGAAGGGATTTGTCTGGCCTGACAAGGAAAGGGTCCTGGAGACTGGTAACTCATTATTGTTTTTGGTCCCTACAGAACTTGTTTGGAATGTGGAAGCCCTTAATGTTCCTGGCCATCGCGGCGGTGGCTCTCTACGTGTTACCCAACGTGAAGCAGCCAGAGACAGAATTCTGCTTCACGGAGTGAAAGAGGTCTAAGCCATCTGGTATGGTGGACCTATAGTTTCCATCACCCCCACCCCAGCAGGACAGACTGGGCCAGAACTACATTCCCACCCATCAATCCTGTCTCCTGGTTGTCCCATCTTTGCAAGCTTAGTCTACCCAGCTCAGAAAGGCCCATAGGGAGTTCCTGTCACCCTTTTTCTGCCTCCCACAAGAACCCGGGCTCCTTGTAACTAAATATCAGCTCAATTATATGAGAGTTTGTGATTCCTTATTTGCTCACCCCACCTCACATGACAGCCGGACCAGTCGACCTTTGGTCTTCTACCTCACAGAAGTCCAGGACCCCAAGATGCATTGTTTCCTCAGCCCCCTGTCTTGACTCCATTTCTCCTCGAACCACTTCATTTTTTCTAGTTGTTTGGGAACAAATACACCAGAACATCAGTTCTGCTCAGTCAGCAGATATTTGTTGATCAGTCATCTTGCCATGTGCAAGATACAGCCTGGAGTATCAATTTTGTCTATTTTGTTTTTCCCTGTGGAAGGAGAGAAAATAAAGGGAATTAGTAAGAACATTTGGAGATAGGAGGTTTTTCTAGAGTGTTATGCAGCATAGAATAAGTACCAAGACTAGATGAGGGCCATATCACGACAATCCTGAGGGCAGTGCTGAGATCATTACCAATTTGGAAGCTTCCACCCTCTCCATTGTTACAGCTGCACAAATTGGGGCAGGTGCTCCTCCATCTCCTGATCTGCCTGCTCCTTGAGACAGAGCTGTACTGGGGGTAACACAGTCAGCTGCATTCTACTTGCTCTAAAATTGCCCACTACCCACCTGATGCCATCCACTTCTCTTCCATTCCAGGGCAGAGGGGCACTTCCCTATTAACCTACCTAACTCTAGCCACTAGTTGGCTAGAGAACATTATACATCATAAAAATCCCAGGAAGACACGTGTAGCCTGGGTAATACTTGAACCTGTAGCAAAGTTGATCTAAATGCTGAGCTGGAACCCAAGGTTAAGGCTGGCCACAAGGTGAAGGGTCTGACTAGTGATCACACAGTTTGGGCACCAACAGGCTTTCATCTCACCCTTCAATGGACCACCCGTTTCTTGAACTAGAAGGCAGATAGATAGCTCTTCATTTCATGATTCCTCCGATGATACTTTTCTTTGGAATCCAGGGTTCTTTGGGAGCATCTTCCCTAGACAATGTAAAATCCTCTGCCATATCTTAGAATCCTATCTCCTCACTTGGGGATTGGATAGCTATCTGAATCCTTAGTTTGGCTAACCCAGCGTTCCTGAGCCTTTTTTTTATTCTTTGTAATTGGCATGCTTATAAATTACTCAGTTTGCTATGGCACACCTCTAGGGAAAGGGCATCCTGCAATGCTGGTGGTTTAGCTGCCATGGAGGGGGTGAGGAGCACAGTGAGGGTAGAATTGAGGGAAATCACAAATTATTCACGTCTAAGAAAAAGCCCTTGAGTTCTGATTTAGGTAAGTGGAGGCTGGACCACATATTGACAGGGGGGAGCAGAAAAGCAAGGAGGCAGATGGCAGGCAGATGAGTTATATCAGCCTCTTAAGGGAAGAACTGGAGCTGGAGCCTAGGTATGAGCAAAGCACAGCTTGCCACAATACACCTGATTGGAGCTCTAAGACGTCTGAGTTAAGAGGAATAGGGCCAGAGCCCCAACCTGCCCTAAGAACCATCTCTGGTGCCAGTCATATGCCCAATTTACCTGAAATTATTCTAGGGGATAGGGGGATGTATCCCTCAGTTCTTAGAAAATAGGGTCCTTGGTACATGGGACCCCAATTCAGCTCAAATGGAAAAGAAGTATGATTGATGTAGGTGACTGGCACACCACCCTGTAGGAGAAGTGGGGTCAGGAGCTAGATTAGGCAGCTTGGGTCTATAGGGACAGGTCAGCAGGTGGTGAGTCAGGGGGTTATAAGCAGCTTGTAGCCCCAAATACTCGGCTGATGAAACCCCCCTGCAAACCTCCTGGGGGGCACCACATGGCCCAGGGGAAGAGGAGAAACTAACTCCTTTGCCAGGAGGCGGGGGAGGGGATGGAAGGGGTGAAGGAATGGGGGGGGGCCCAATTTGGCAAGACAAAGATGAGCATTGTGCACGGTCTGTTCCAGCCCCGTGTTGCTGCCTGTCCCAGGGCCACAGCTCATGGACTATATTGAGGGCTGAGTCACCGTCCCTGCTGGGTCAAGCTGACTAGTGGGGCCCTGAGTCAGGACCCAATTTATCCTGGAGAGCAGCAGGCTCAGATTGCACTGGGGGAGGGGGAGGGCAATGGAGGGGTGACGGGAAACATCTCCTGGCACTGTTCCCTCCTCTGCCCCATTCACTCCCATGTACACTAAGCATTTTGGGGCTGAAGTAGGAAAGGGAAGGCCATCTCTTTGTGGGCCCTATTCCCTTCCCTGGGCACTGTTCTCTGATTCAAAGGATATCCCCCTTAGTTACCTGTGATTGATTGGTATTTTCCCCAAGGGGAGCCAGGAGCCACCACTACTGGCTCACTAGTGCTAGTGGGTCAACATAGGGATGGTTAAATATCTTGAATCTTAATGGTATGAAATCCCTCAATATAAGCTTCAGACAACTCCACCTCAGATTCGAAGATCATAAGGTCATACACTTATAGCTAGAACGGACCTGAGAAGCCCTGTAGGCCAACCCTTATAGATGAAGAAACTGAGACCCATGCTGATTAAGTGACTTGGCCAAGGTTAAGTAGGCAGTAAGTATCAGAGGCAGGATTTGAGGATTTGAACCCAGGTCCTCCTCAGGTCAAGTGTTCTTTCCAATACACTAAGCCGTCCTAGTGGCTAGGGTCTGTTCTTTGCCAGTTCCCCACCCTCAAATTTTGGTTTGATGGGATGGGGCCCTATGAGCGTGACGGAATCAAAGATCATATCTTCCATATCTTTTTTTAAACAAGGTTTTAAGAATACTCCTCTCTTTTTAAGAATACTTCTTTCCCTCCTAACCCATTTTGTCCAAGGGAGACAAATCCATACGTGCCCAGGATCTGGGGAGCTCTTTATGGGACATCTTGGTTCCTCAAGCTCAAGTAATGGGTAGTAGTAATTACCATGGAATGACTTTGTCGGTGGGATGTTAATAGCTTAGTGGAGAGGGAGATTGAGTGAGTGGGGGAGGGAGGTGAGCTGCAACCAGGACAGTGGAATTCCTTAGTATCACGTCATAGCCAGCAGACAGAACATGAGCCCTGGAGCACAGGGCTATTTATATTTCAGCTTGTCACTATCAGGGCCCCCAGAGCTGCCCTCCCCCCATGCCACCCTATCACAGTCACTAGCCAGGGCTACCACTACCTCTTTATCCCTGATGTTTTGTGCTCCTTTTCCTACTTAAATTCTCAGAACAGTCTCTTGGGGAAGGGGGAGCAGATATCACTGTTATAACAACCCCCCCTCAAAAAAAATAACAGCACTTCCCCATCAGTGTCCCTAATGAGGACCGCCCTCATTCCATCCCTGGGGAAAGACTTTCAGCTAAGTTCCCCACAGCCCCCCCTCCTCACAGAACTTGGTGAGTCACTCACTACAAGGGCCCCCAAAACATTCCAAAAGTCTCCTCAACTCTACCATTCTGGAAGATGGCAACATTGGCTGACTCAGGGAGCTGCCTGGCCTGAGGCCTTCCCACCTGTCTCTCAGGGAGAGGTTAGGGTTCAGCTAATTCCCTTCAGACTCCCTACTCTAACTATTCTGAAACTAACTGGTTGCAGAACTGTTAAAAAAAAAAAAAAGTCGGGGTAGTAAGGACATATCTGAGCCTAGATTGAGTGGTGTCTGTTTCTCTCTGGGACCCAAGGCAGACCATTACCTGTTCTGTTCCTCAGTTTCCCTAAATTTGTCAACCATTTGGGCTACCATCTATTCCTGGAAGAGCCAGGGATTTCCCTAGTATTAGTCCCTCCCCCCAATCCCCTTCAGCTCCACTGGGGAGGGTCAGTCCGATTGCTCTCCTCTCTCCAGGGCTTCCCTCTGACTACTTCCATCCTATCTCTACCAGCCTTCCCACAACCTCAGCTCACATTCCCCCTTGGCTGATGCCAACAGGGATCTCCCTGGCTGGCTGGCCAGACAGTCCTCCTTTCTGGCCAAGGATGGACACAATGAATGGGGGTGGGGGGTTCCCTACCACTGAGGGGGAGGTCTGTCCTGACTCTTGTCCCTGGAGATATTGTCTGAGTCAAGCTCTAGGGTCTGGGGGGATGGGGAGTGGGGAGAGGTGACTCATGGCCCGGCATCAGAACTTTCTCCTTACCCATTTCTGAGAGGATGATCCTATGTTGGTGGATGACACTAAATGGGGAGTGGGGTGGAGTGGCAACTACCCCAGCTCCAATCACCACAGGGAAACCCATTCTAGCCCCAAAGGAGGCTTGTACTTCAATCCCAGAGTAATAGAGGAAGGCAGTCTTCTCTTCATGACCAGATAATCCCATTGCCTCTATGTCCATGTTATTATCCCACTTCCTCCCCCCTACCCAAATACTCTCCTCCTATCCCACAAGGCTCTGACTTTGACACAGATGATTCCTAGTTGGACTTACAGGCTCAACCACCAACTTGTCCAGCAATATTAGACTTCTGTTCCCAATTGCAACCCCTCCACTAAACCTCAGTTTCCCCAATCTGTCTCTAAGTCTTAGTCACCTCTGTTTCTCCTCCCCCTTCCATCTAAGACTTCATCCCCACCTGTGACTCAGCTCAGATATAGGGGGGAGGAAAGGGAGGGGACCAGAAGGGGGGAGGAGAAGGCCCTATGATACTCTCCATTTTCCTTATTCTCTCCCATCTCTGACCTTGGCAGAGAAGCAGATTTGGGGAGCAGTATCCTAATGACAAACCTTTGTTCCTCTGGCTGTGGGTGGGGGACCAGATTGGTATGAGGGCAGGAGGAGGGACTTGGGGAAGACCCCTCTCCGGTCCCCCTTCCCTTCAGATCCTCCAGGCTACTTGAGGGGGTAGGCGGGGCCTTCTCTGGTCCCCCTCCCCGCCCCTGCCCCCACCCCCCCGCAGGCTAGCCCCGCCGGCCGGCATTCCTGGGAGGCCGGCGCTCTGACGTGAGCCTGGAGAGGGGGGGCCCCCCCGCGGCCCAGGGGCTTCTTAAACCCCCCGCCCTCGGTCCGACCCTGCATTTCCACAGCACCGCTCCGCCCCCCCAGAGGGAGAGAGAGAGAGAGAGAGAGAGAGAGAGAGAGAGAGAGAGAGAGAGAGAGAGA
>NW_020954617.1:5552862-5559354 GCF_900497805.2 Vombatus ursinus
CGAGAGGCAGGCGTGGAAGAGGAGGAGGAAAGGAGAGCCCGAGCCCGAGCCTGAGGCAGAGGACGAGAGACTGACCTACCAGGCTCCAGATAGTGAAGGAAGTTTGAGAGGTGAAGAGGAGTCAGGAGCTCCCAGGACCGCTACCCAGAGCCAGGAGGGGACTCTGCCTCCCAGCCCAGCCCCGGGCTCCGACCACCCCTGCCCCACCGAGCCGGCTCCGGACCCCGTCCACGGGGATCTGAAGGCGCTCCACGCCGCCCCCAGCCCTGTCCTCTGGACCCAGGATCGGGACTCCCGACAGCTTGTCTTAGCCCCTTCCTCGGACTTCGCCCGACCCCCGAAGCGATCACGATGAACAACAGTAACTACCCCGAGGGCCTGGGCGAGGAGATGGAGGAGATGCCGTCCACGGAGAAGGACCTGGCCGAGGACGCGCCGTGGAAGAAGATCCAGCAGAACACCTTCACCCGCTGGTGTAACGAGCATTTAAAGTGCGTGGGCAAGCGCCTGGGGGACCTCCAGAGGGACCTGAGCGACGGCCTGCGCCTCATCGCCTTGCTCGAGGTGCTGAGCCAGAAGCGCATGTACCGCAAGTTCCACCCGCGGCCCAACTTTCGCCAGATGAAACTCGAAAACGTGTCCGTGGCTCTCGAGTTCTTGGAGCGCGAACACATCAAGCTGGTGTCCATCGGTTAGTACCTGGGGAGGGGACCGGTCGGGACGGGACGGGATGGGACCGGGTGGGGTGGGGAAAGAAGGGGCCTGGGCAGCCTGTGCCCACGCGGGGGCGGGACGGCTCGAGGGCGGAGGCAGACCTCCTCCTTTCCACAGGCCGTGGTGCAGGAGTGGTGTCCACGCGCGGAAAGCGAGAAGGGGGATCTTGGGGTTTTCCATTGGCCGGTAGAAAGAGCCTGGGGGAGGAGCCTTCTGTGGTGGAACCTACTGGGCTTGAACCCACCGGCTATTCGGAGAGCCCCTGGGGTTTGGGGGAGGGCAGGATAGTCGGGGAGCCCTAGTGGGGAGTGGGGAGGAAGGAGGGCTCGGCTACTAGGACAGAGAAAGACACTGGCACCAATATCTCACACACCCTGCCACATTGCTACCCACACCAGGCACGGTACTTTTTCCTTCAATCACAGACACACACCCCTTAGCTAGATAAGGAAGAGATACACCAACATGTGCTTCATCCCTTCCCCCCCCTTTCTCCCTCCCATTCCTGACACACCCCATCTTAGCACCTGCACCTGCATCACCTCTCCTCAAAGCCCTCTGCCTTCCATGCCAGACCTTTGCTAACAGGTCTAACAGTTCTGGCATCTTTTTGCTCCTCAGTTTCCCCTTTTGGAAATCAACAGACACCTTAAAAGCACATATCCTTCTTTTCAGTTTTTTTGGTGGTCACTAAAACAGTAAATTTAAGAGTAGTGTTTAGGGGAGACCAGGAGACAGGATATTAGCCACTCCCGGAGTGGCCTGCCATTATGTGGAGTAGTCTGTGAAGATGGCAAGGGTGCTCCCGAGTTCCTTTTAAATGAGATGAAGGTGTTGGGGGCCGGGGTAGCTTTGTGGTATTGAAGGAAGCAATGACATCTTCTCCTTCCTCTTGTCCCCCATGCTAGGCATGTGCCTGGCAGCTGGGCCCAGCCCCTGGGGGCCTTGGAGGGGGGGGAAGGGGGTAGGACCCAGCCTTTGAAACCTAAAAAGGCACTGAGTGAGCATAGGAAACATTAACCCCTGCCTGTCCTTACCCTTCCTCGACCTACCTAAGAAGGGTCTTCATATCAAATCTTCCCTAGCCCCCAACCAAAAGGCAGGGAACAAGGGAGGAGTCCCCATATACAGAGAAGAGGGAATAGAAATGTTGATTGTAACCAAAGCCTGAAGCTGTGTGTGAGGAGGGTTGAGGCAAAAGGCTCACAGATGGAAGTGTGTGGGGGGGGGGTGTGGTGGGGGGAGAGAACCAGTAACATCTGCCTGGACCACTACTTCTGAGGAAGTAGAATTCCCCTCTCCTGGTTTCTATCAGGACAGGGCTGTGTGGCGGAAGGGAAAGGGGAGGGAGAGAGGAAGGAAAGGGCAGTGGCAAGAACTAGGGAGCTGTGGATGTGATTTGAGCAAGAATAGGGTTATGGAGGACTCTCATACCATATGATCATCTATTTAAAAAAGACACGTCTCTGTTGGCTAAAAATAAGGAGCCCTACCTAAGGGTGACTTCCACAGTTCCATGGAGCCCAGAGTATTGAGGTACATGGAGGATAGTAGTGTGTGGTGGGGTTTCCACACCAGAGATAGGGCTATCTGGGGTCCTGAAAGGGTGAATCCTTCATAGTGAGAGGTAAGGAGAGACATTCCCACTTAATCCCGCTGTCTATTGGGCCCTGTAGCTTCCCTTGAGCCACTACTAACACTGGGCCTGCCTGAATTAGCAGCTGAGGTCAGCATGGGGCCCCTTGTCCTGTCCAGTCCCCTCCCTCGACTTCATGAGCTCCTTCCCCAATGACCGACGTCCCCCTACCCCACCCCCACTGCCTGCCCCAGACTGGAAATAGCATGGCCTGGTTGTGACACAGCAGATGTCTCTGAGCTTTCCAGAAGGACAGGCCATGTTGGAGCAGGGGAAAGGGTGGGGGTGGAGGAGGAAAGAGAGATGCCACTGAGGCAGGGGATATGGGGAACTGAAAGCTTATGGGTGGATGGGGAATGCAGAGAAGACCAGCAGAGTCTGTAACAAGTGGGGTTATAGAGGATAGAAGGGACCACCTCAAAAATACCTGACCTGGTTTACTCAGAAGAGTGGGATTAATTGGAGAGGGAACAGTGTATGGGCACGTATGATAGCTGAGCAGAGCTCATGAGTGGGAAGGGTCCTGTTCTTCAGAAACTCATACTGCATCTGTCTGGAGATAGAAATTATTTGCAAAATTCTCAGCCTCATCCACCACTTCCAACCCCTATCTGGGGGCCTCATCCTCCCTGACCTCATCTCTCTCAACATCTCCACAAAAAGTTTTCAGCCCAACCACCCTCACAGACCTCACTGACTGAGCCTAACACGAGTGGAGGGAGCTCACACTAGACTGGGAAAGGGATGAGCTGGTGTTAGAGGGAAAAAAAGGAGTTGATTTGGGCAGTGAGGAGGAGAGAAGGATCGAGACAGAGAATTCTTGCTTCCTGTGGGGAAGGAGGAGAGCTGTTCGCTGTCTGGGCCAAGTGGCTCTCACGCATCTATGAGATAAGCTGTCAGCAATGCAGCTCCAGGGGTTAGGAAGGAGGGAGGGGAGAGAGCCATTGACAATCAAGGGGTCTGCCCAGCTGTGAACAGATGTGAAGAGTTGACTTTCTGCCCTCTGGTGCTATTCTGCCAACTGTTGTCAACCCTTTTTCTGCCCATTTGAGTGTGTGGAGAGAGACCCTAACACCAGGGTAGGGGCCTGACTCAGCTTTTTACTGCTGACCCAAGATGTCTTTGCCTTGGTATCTGAAACTAGAATTCTCTGGTTTTCCCCTTATCCCATGTCTTTGAGGGAGTGAAGGTCCAAGAAGTCTCCCTCTTTCTCGCCGTTACTCTTATCCAGGCACTGATCCTATCTTTTCTGGGGAAGGGAGATTTGGAGCCAGACCCCACCCAGGCCTAGGATAGAGGCAAAGAAAAAGAACTGCTGCCTTGAAGGGGAGGAGGGGTGTAGGGGAATTTCAGGCTAGGCTAAAGGTGATATTGTCCCCTTCCTGACTTCACGTCTGTCCCCCCTCCCCCAGACCTGTGAACAAAGAGTCCAGTGAGCCATCCTTGTCTCTCAGCTGTTCCCCAGTTGCTATTCCTTCTCTCCGAGCCAACAGCTGGGGGGTGGGGGTGGGAAGAGGGAGCACAGAGGGGGGACATGAGGTAGTGGCAGCTGTCCCAATACCTCCCTCAGCTCATCCTTTTCCCTTCTGTCTTGCTTTTGGGGGTGGGTGGGGCTGAGATCTCAAAGGAGGCTGAGACAGGGAAGGAAGGGGGCCATTTGTCGATGGAAGTTTTCTCACTTTTATGGGGCGTGGATGTGTTTGGGAGAGGTCTGAGGGCAGGAGCCAGGTAGAGAGGGAGATTGGGAACACTCAAGAAGAATCTTGCTTCATAGTTAACGGTCTGCTTGTTCCCTGCCCCCAGCCCTCTCCCTAGCCCATGGCTAACTTCAATGTCTGGACTGGTGCCGGTTGCTGGGGGAGACAAGTTTTCCTTCCCAGCAACCAGGACCCATCTCGGCCCCTACCCCCGACTATAACATCTCCATCCCCCCCCCAGGAGCTCCTCCCTCTCCTTCTCATTCTGTCTTTATGTGTGCAAACACTGGCATTTGAAGGGAAATGTGGGCTAATCTGTATGAGATTCTAAGGGTTCCTTACCCCCCCCCCCCATTAGGGTGTCAGAAATGTGAGTTTCTGCAACACTTGTACTTGTGTTTGTGTCTGTTGTGTGAGAGAGAGGAGAGAGTGAGAAAAGGCTGGGGGAGTGAGTGTGTCATGGAATCCAAGAGCTGCCAAACTATTGTGCTGTGGAGTCCAGGGGCCAGGGGAAAAGGGTGGGGGGAGGGGAACTGATGGGGAAGGAAGGATGAATCAGTGAAAGGAATATGTGCAGGGGTGGGGGAAGGTGAGGAGATGAGTTCAGAGAGATCCAGCCAAAGAAAGTTAAAACTTTCTCTGGGCCTCTCCTTCAGAGCATCGGGGGGTGTTCCCAGGCCTCCCACGGTTTTTTCCAAAGATAGGGAAGGAAGGGGAGTGGTCTGTCCAGCTCTTTAGCACCCCAGTCTTCCTTATTCACCACAGTTGATTCCTATTCAGGAAAAGATAGGGGGTAGAAAGTTGGGGGTTATTCAGAAAAAAAGTCTCAGTGCTATTTCCTATCCATGCCCCCCTCCACTCCCAGTAATTACTGTAAACAATCTTGGTCACCCCTTCCCCACCCAAACACCCCCCCCCCAAAAAAAACCATTCCTCAGGAAGCTGAAAGGTTTCTGGCCTATGTCTGCTTTCATGAATAAGCAGGGCTTCAGGGAAACAGCAGCCAGTTGTTAGGGTGCTTGGATATCCTTGGATAGTACTGGGGGGGAGTGATTATTTGGTTATTAGAATAAGCCAAGGCTTCTCTAATCCAGGAAAGGAAGTTATGACTTTTTATCATACAGAAAACTAGGTGGGGGGCCTTTGGGTGAAGGGGACTTTCTGAGGCTAAGATGCCCCCAAATCACAAGTTTCTATCTTCCTCCTGGCTAGTGCATAAGAAATTCGACTGGCTTAAATACTCACCCCCACCCCAAGCCCTGAACTTCAGAGAATTCCGTTCTTTCTTTTCCGTCACTCTTCCCTGATCTGGCTCCAAAGACTTTTTTATTTGTTCAGGGTATATTTTGGTCACAGCCTGAATCAGTTTCAACCCTTCCCCTCTCACGAATTTTGGGGAACATGGCAGGGACCAGCCCAGTCCAGCTAGCTGTTTCAGACCCTCTGCCTCAATGACACCATTGCCCACAAATTTGGGCCCTGGCTCAAGTATTTGTCACTATCCTCGAAGCATCTCTAGAAACAGCTGGTCCTGTCCCTGTGCCCCTTTTTAGGGGCTGGGGGAACAAGGGGAATTAAAGAGAAGGACAGAGCCAACAATCCAACCAAACTGACATTCTTCCATATCCGTCTTTGAGCCTTTGCGTGGGCCACCCCCTATGTCTAGAATTCACTTTCTCCTCACTTCCACAATCTCTCAGTCAGTTCAAGCATCACCTTCTACACAAACTCTCCCAATTTTCATAATGTTCCTAACTGCTAGAGCCCTCCTTCCTCAACTACCTTGTATTTATTTTGTATCATTTCTGAGTGTATGTACACATACAAATACACACATACACATAGACACATATGTAGATAGTGTCCTATTGAATAAACTGTCATTGAAGCCAGAAAGACTTGGGCTCAAGTCCCACCCTTGATACAACTGACTGTGTGACCCTGGGCAAGTCACTTAACCTCTCAATGCTCTAGGGCAACACTCTAAGATGATAAGCTTCAGAAAAGGTGTTGATCTACATTAGTAATTTATATATAGAATCACATGTGTTCATATATGTGTATGGACCAGACCAGGGTATATGTATATGTATGTATACATAGGTATATGTATACATACATATATATGAATATATATGAATAAATGTGTATGTATACCCACATATATGTTCATGTTATCTCCTCTAATGTATGTATACATATGTATACATCTCCTCATATGTATGTATACATAAGTATATGTATACATACATATATATGAATATATATGAATAAATATGTATGTGTACCCACATATATGTTCATGTTATCTCCTCTAATGGAATGTAAACTCTTTGAGAACAGGGACTGTTCCACACTTTACCTTAGAATGTTCAGCACCTAGCATGTTGCCTGGCACATAGCAAGTGTTTAATAAATATTTGTTGAGTTATTGATTTTCTTTTT
>NW_020954617.1:5559436-5561250 GCF_900497805.2 Vombatus ursinus
CGCCACCTAGAGTTATTGATTGATTAAATGAGCCCTGTGAGAGAAGGCAGGGTTTCTGGGAAGGCAGAGAAAGCTGCAGAGGGAATGACTTCTTTCATGACACTTCTCCCCACAGATAGCAAGGCCATTGTGGATGGGAACTTAAAGCTGATCCTGGGTCTTATCTGGACCCTGATCCTGCACTACTCCATCTCCATGCCCATGTGGGAGGATGAGGATGATGAAGATGCTCGCAAACAGACCCCCAAGCAGCGGTTACTTGGCTGGATCCAGAATAAGGTGCCCCAGCTGCCCATCACCAACTTCAACAGAGATTGGCAGGATGGCAAGGCCCTGGGGGCCCTGGTGGACAACTGTGCCCCTGGTAAGGAATTCATATGGCTATGAGGAGGGCTTTGAGGAAGCCGTCATTCTACGATAACATAGAATCTGGGTGTCTTGGGGGGAAGGGTTAGGAAGTATAAGAATCCTTTATCACGGAGTTCTTTAACATTATAGAATGAGAACTGACCAACTGATCTCCACAATCAGAACTCACGTAGGTCTCTCTACGTAGCACTTTACTTTCCTTACTATTCTATGGGGTAGGTATGGCGACCCCCATTTTACAGAAGAAAAACTGAGGGTTAGAGATATCCTTTTCCCATTTCACACAGGTCACACGGCTTACAAATGTCAGAGCTGGGGCTTGGTGAAACCCATGTCTGTCTAGTCTAAGATCAGCGCTCTTTCTGCTTTCTATCTACATTAGGCAGAAGATCGGAGGAAACAGGACAGGGACTGTAGCAAGAAGGCTGCAGGTTAGACCTAAGGAAGCATTTTCTTCCTAACAGCCGGGGTGATGAAACATTGAAGCCATTAAAGAAGGGAGGTTGTGAGATCTCTATCGCAGAATGTCTTTGAAGGTGGGGTAACCAGATCATTGATAAAGAGCTGGAACGGTCCTTCAAGTCTGTCTAGTCCAAATCTTTCCCTGCACAAATGAGGTGGCTGAAAACAAAGGATGAATGAGTTTAAGTGACATAGCCGAGTCACTTTTAAAAAAATCTAGGTCTATACTTTCATCAGCGTAGGGAACTCTCGATGTGGAATCTCCCTTCACCAACACATATTTTCAGTTTGTCTGTACTTTGAGTCTTAGAGAGTTGTCCACAGTGGGGTGGGTAGGTGGCCTTTGGGAGGTTAAGGGACTTGTTGCTGGTCACACAGCTAGTGTATATCAGAGGCAGGTCTTAGACCTAGGTCTCAAACTTTATCCACTATACTGCATTGCCTTCTGCTAACAAACATAGAAACAGAAAATATCAGAGCCAGGATTCAAACCCAAGTAACCTGTCAGAGTATAAGTTTATTCTCTCCAAGAATCCCGCTAGATGTGTGTGGGAGGGAATATTCCATTACAATGAAAGCAGTGCTTGCATTACATAGCTAGGACTAGAAGCCCTTTACCTAAAGCTCTCCCTGTACTTCTATCCCATAATGGCAGGTTGTTGAGCAAAGTACTAGAGACAGGGAAAATCAAAACCAAGAAACAGCTAGGGAAATACTCAGTATCATTGGCAAGTTAAGGATTTATGTTTCTAGTTTTCCCCAGTTACCAGTCGGCAAGGTTTATCTTTTACCCTGCCAATCAAGCAAGGAATATTTGTGGGGTATGTGGTACATATGCTGTCCCCTGGTGGTCAGTCTTGATGCTGCAGTCCCCAGAGGCTTCTCTGTCATTTGTAGAATCCATCAATCTCTATTCCCCAGGACCTGGAGCCAGCAGTGGAGATGGAGTGTGTGTGTGTGTGTGTGTGTGTGTGTGTGTGTGT
>NW_020954617.1:5561290-5572959 GCF_900497805.2 Vombatus ursinus
GCAGTCCTGCAGCCTCGGGAAGCATTCCCAGCTGTTGATCCACTGCCTGAAGCTGCTCCTGCCAACAGTGAGCTCACCCGCAGTGGCTTGTCATGGAT
The DNA here is from genome assembly GCF_900497805.2 of Vombatus ursinus. Lineage (NCBI taxonomy): Eukaryota > Metazoa > Chordata > Mammalia > Diprotodontia > Vombatidae > Vombatus > Vombatus ursinus. The sequence continues at coordinate 5,561,389 of NW_020954617.1, forward strand.
TCTGTGTTTTTGGCTGGCCCCTTCCCCTGCCCACTCTCAATCAACCATTCCCCTTCCTCTTTCCTTCCCAGCCAGCCTGGGACTAAGGCCTTCCCTCACACCCCATGGACTGCCTTCCTTTCTGCTCCTTGTCTCTTAGGAGAGACCTTGGGGAATGCCTCAGAATCCCACCAAGTTAGAAATTAAGACTTCTTTGTGACTTCAATAGAGGATCCCTCATCCCCCATTATCCTTTTTAATGTCTTAGTTTCCTTGGAACATGTGGGAGAAAATGGGAAGATGGTCTCCCCCCAAGGATAGGATGTTAAGTGCTTGGAGATCTGAGGTAACAAGCTGAAGTGTTAGGGGGGTATGTTTTCAGGATCGGAGTAGAAGTTGTGGCTGAGATTGGAATGTTGCCTTCTCACCTTACCTAGGGTAAACCTGAGTGTGTTGGGGCTGTTCCTAAGGCTAGTAGGTGGCATTCTTGGGGTTTCCTTTCCCAGAGTCTGGTATGGGGCCTGAACAAGCTAGAGGCCGGCCCGAGAAGAGCATTGGTACCAGGCAGAGTCAGCCTAGGGGCAGAAAGAACTCATTGTTGGCCTAAGTCAGTGCTGCCTATGTTGGCTCCAACCTTGACTGTGCATCTTTGGATGGGGGCATCCCCAGGGTCTCTGCAGGAGTCTATTTAGGTAGAAATGTCTTGGGGAAGGGGGAAGGGGTCTGTCCAGCTTTTCTGGGCAAGCAACTGTCCAGGATTCTGTGTAGCTGATTATATACTGGCTCATCTTGACTTCTTCATCTGCAAAACGAGAGAGCTGGATTAGATGCTGTCTAAAGTCTCTGCCAACTCTAATTCACCATCCCTTCCCCCTCCTCAGGCCTGTGTCCCAACTGGGAGGCGTGGGATCCCAACCAGCCAGTGGAGAATGCCCGAGAGGCAATGCAACAGGCTGATGACTGGTTAGGTGTGCCACAGGTACGAGTATGGGGGAGCAAAAAGAGGGCATGGGGGGAGAGGCTGGCATCAAGGTCAGAATGTGAGTGCAAGTTGGTAGTGGATTGGCTGATAGGAGAGGCCCTAGGGAAAGAGCTGCAGAGTCAAGGTGAGAGCTATAACTCTCTTGGGGGAGACGTGACCAGGAGCAGAGGGTGGGAAGCTGGGCTCTTATAGGGTGGGGGGGCTGTCTTAGTGGTGACCTCTGACCTTCCCCATGGCAGGTGATTGCCCCTGAGGAGATCGTGGACCCCAATGTGGATGAGCACTCTGTCATGACCTACCTGTCCCAGTTCCCAAAGGCCAAGCTCAAACCTGGAGCCCCTGTTCGATCCAAGCAGTTGAATCCCAAGAAGGCCACAGCCTATGGGCCTGGTATGTAATTCTAGTCCCTGAGGGTACCCTGCCCTGGCCCCATCCCAGGGCTATATGGATGAGGCGTACCTCCATAACTTAGAGATCTTCTGGGGCTCTGTCATGTCTGCCATGCTTTCTGTATATGCTAGCGTTGGCAGAACAGCCGTTTCTCTGTTCCTATCTGTCTTCTCTCATCTGTCCCTCTCAATTCTCTTTTCCACAGGCATCGAGCCTCATGGGAACACAGTGCTTCAGCCAGCCCATTTTACTGTGCAGACAGTAGATGCAGGACTGGGGGAGGTACTCGTGTACATTGAGGACCCCGAAGGCCACACTGAAGAGGTATGACAAAGGAAGGCTTTGGGAGAGGCAGGGGCGCCTGAATAGCATCCAGCTGGCTGCTGGACTTAGCCACCATTTTGTGTACACTATAGGAGACTGCTTCCATGTAACCCCATGTGTACCTTAGGAGAGTTAGGGGAGGGTTAAAGTTAGTACCTGAAAGATTAATAACTTCTGTCCTCTCAACAGGCCAAAGTGGTTCCCAATAATGACAAGGACCGGACCTATGCTGTTTCCTATGTCCCCAAGGTGGCAGGGCTACACAAGGTATCTCCATAAAAAACCCTCCCTTGCCCCACCCTCCCACCCTTCTACACTTCCTCAGCTCTATAACTGGTCATGTCTTGATGTCCATCTGCCAAATTCCATATTCCTTCTTAGTCTCCAGTGCAGGAGTGGGAAATGACCAAATTCAAAGTTTGACTAATTAACGAGCTTATGATGACTTGGAGGGAAGTCCCTAGTATTCCAGGGACCTCTTCTTGGCCCTGTGCTGTTTAACTTTTTCATTAATGAATTTTGTGAAGGAATAGATTACATACTCATCAGATTTGCAGATGATACAAAATTGGGAATACCTTTTGGTGACAATTACAAATGTGACTAACAGGTCATACGGTTAATAAATTCGATTCAAAAAAAATCCTGAAAGGCTAGAACAATGGGCTAAACCTAATTAGATTACATTTAATAGAGATAAATGTAAAATCCTAGACTTGAGTTCAAATAATTAATTTCCACCAATATCATCTGGGGGAAGTGTAGCTAGATAAGTATAGAAAAAGATCTGTGTTAGTGGACCACAAGCTCAAGATGAGTCAACAGGATGAAACAGCAGCCATAATAATAATAATAATAATAATAATAATAATGCTATTTGGCGCTGCACTGAAGGATATAGTGTCCAAGATTAGGAAGGTGATAGTCCTGCTGGATGTACCCTGCCCTAATTAGGTGACATCTTGGCATATTATATTCTGATCTGAACACCATGTTTTAAGGATACCAGCAAACTGGGAAATATACAGAGAAGGATGCAGCTGGTGATGGAAGTAGAGACCATGCCCTGTTGGGATTAACTGAAGAAATTAGGAATGTTTAGCCTAGAGAAGGGAAGACTTAGAAGGTTGTCTTCCAATATTTGAAGTGCTTTAGCCTGTAGAAGAAGGACTAGGGGCAGCTAGGTGGCACAGTGGATAGAGCACTGGCCTTGAAGTCAGGAGGACTTGAGTTCAAATCCTACCTCAGACACACAACACTCACTAGCTGTGTGACTCTGGGCAAGTCACTTAACCCCAACTGCCTTCACTGAAAAAAAGAAGAAGAAGAAGAAGAAGAACTAGCTGGGTTCTGTTTGATCCCAGAGAGAAGGACTAGGAACAGTGAGTGAGTGGGAGTTGTAGAGAGGCAGATTTAGACTAGATATAAGGAAAGACTTTGAAGGGTTTGTTGTTGTTCAGTTGTGTCCAACTCTTTGTGACCCCATTTGGAGTTTTCTTGGCAGAGATACTGGAGTGGTTTGCCATTTCCTTCTCCAGCTCATTTTACAGATGAGGAAACTGAGGCAAACAGGGTTAAGTGACTTACCCATGGTCACACAGCTAGTAAGTGCCTGAGGCTATATTCGAACTATCCTGACTCTAGGCTGGGTACTCTACCTATGGTGCTGGTGCCACCTAGCAATCCTTCCTAAGGATCCACAAATGGAATGGGCTGCCTCTGGAAGAGTAGTGGGGTTCCCCTGCCTAGAGGTTTTCAAATAGAGGCTGGATAATCCCTAGGGGTTGGACATATTTTCTTCATCAGGTTCAGGTTCAGGTTCAGGTTCAGGTTGGACTAGATGCTTCCAGAGGTCTTTTTTTTTAAATCTGTAATTCTGCATGCCTATTTCATCCCCCACCCCGCCGCAATCTGTAGAAGTGTCCCCTGGGATGTCTCTGGTATTTAGTGTCACCACCACCCCTTGTGACCCCACCTTGAGTCTTTGACCTCTGACTTCCCAGGTAACAGTGCTCTTTGCTGGCCAAAATATCGAGCGCAGCCCCTTTGAGGTGAACGTGGGCATGGCCCTGGGTGATGCTAACAAAGTGTCAGCTCGAGGACCTGGTCTAGAGCCAGTGGGCAATGTGGCCAACAAACCCACCTACTTTGATATCTACACTGCAGGTAGGGGATGCTGGGAGTCAGGGTGGGAGTGCCGCTGGCTCGTGGGGATTCTACACCATTGTGAGGGAGAGGAAAAGGAGGAGGAAGAGGAGAAGGGAGAAGGGGAGGAAGATGAATATAAAGGTTCCTGAGGGATCCCTGGCGGGGGAGTTGAGGAAGGGTGTGGAAAAGAGGAGCAATGTCCTCATTGAGGATGAGGATGAGGGTGCCCAGCTACACGTCCTATCAGACCTAGTTGTACCAGGAACAAGCCGAGAAAGAGGGAGGGGAGGGAGGGAGGTAGGGAATGGAGAGAGAGACAGAGACAGAGACAGAGAGATAGAGATAGACAGAAGATAGATAGAGAGAGAGAGAGAGAGACAGAGAGAGAAAGAGAGAGAGACAGAGAGAGACAGAGACAGAGAGAGAGAGTAGGTGTTAGGAAGAGGGCATCTAAAACTAAAAACCGATACCCATGCTTTCACCAACAGGAGCAGGAAATGGCGATGTTTCTGTGGTGATTGTTGACCCTCAGGGTCGGCGGGACACAGTGGAAGTGGCGTTGGAGGATAAGGGTGACAGCACCTTCCGCTGCACCTACCGGCCTGTGCTTGAGGGGCCCCACACGGTACACGTGGCCTTTGCTGGGTCCCCCATCAGTCGAAGCCCTTTCCCTGTCCATGTGGCTGAAGGTGAGGCCTTGTCCCCTTCCCCCTCTCCTGACCATCTGTGCTGGGACCAGGGCAGAACCTGTAGTTGCTTATGAGAAACTAAGATGGATAGATACTGTGTGCAGGAAGAGAGTTTTTGAACCTAAGGGTGCTTGGTAGACTCCTGGAATGAGCAGGAGAAGAAAATCCCAGGTAGGAGGATGTATGGCCGAGACTCTGTCCTGCCCAGACCCAAAAGACAGTGGGTCGGTGGAGAGCCACATTTCAGAGCAGCTAAGCTGTGGGAAGGAACAAGGGGTGGCTCCGTTAAGCGGACCCTACCTTAGAGGGATTAAGGAGGATAGCTACATACGGGCACTGGGGAGACACACCAGGGTTGCTTAACATTCTGGGACCCCCAGACTGGTGACACTCTATACTCATTCTTTCCCCCACCCTCAGACCACCTGATGCCGGTTACTCCCTCCATACCCATCGTCCACCAGGCCAAGAAAGTACCACCATGTTAGTACTATCAAGCTAGTTCAGAGGTGGGACTTAGTTGGTCACGCCATGGCATGGCCATAGCTGCCTGGCACTACCTGTGTTCCTTGGCATGGCAAGCCTTATGGGATTCTATGGCAAGATCTGAATTCTGTGTCATTGCCTGGGTTCTATGCCATACTGCATATTCTTTGGCAGGACCAGGGCTCCCTGCCAGTGCCTGTTCTGTGGCAGGACCAGGGCTCCCTGCCAGTGCCTGTGATCTGTGGCAGGACCAGGGCTCCCCGCCAGTGCCTGTTCTGTGGCAGGACCAGGGCTCCTCGCCAGTGCCTGTGATCTGTGGCATCACCTATGTTTCATGGCATGCTCAGCTATTTAGGGACTAGAGGTGGCCCTGAGATGTGCAAAGGATCTCTGAGAAGGGATTCTTTGGATGGGGAGAGTTCTCTGCCTGATGGTTCTCTATGTCTCACTGCTGAACCCACCAGTTCTTAGTGTTGGTATCACTGAAGAATGTTCCTCAGGGCCCAACAGAGCCTCTGCTGCTTGTCACAGGGACACCACATACTGCTTAGGGCTCCGGCGCTGTGTGGGCAAACCTGTTGGCCCAGGGCGGGGGCAGGTGGGGGTGGGTCCTGAGGGAGAGGTGTAGGGCTGCTTATCAGGATAGAAGCTGCATGAATGGACAGTGAGAAGCTTGATGGAGTGCATGAGGATATGAGGTCCTGCCTCCCATAGAAAGAAAGGAAGGCATGACCAGATTGCGTGCCAGTGAGGGTTAGGGGCAGGGAACGTCTTGCCTAAATGAAAAGTCTCCTGCCTGGCCCCTCCGAAGTTACCACTCTGCCCCCTCCCTCCACAGCTTGCAACCCAAACGCCTGCCGGGCAACAGGCCGAGGCCTCCAGCCCAAGGGTGTCCGAGTGAAGGAGGTTGCGGATTTCAAGGTGTTCACTAAGGGTGCGGGCAGTGGAGAGCTCAAAGTCACCGTGAAAGGGCCAAGTAAGTGGGAAGTGGGGGAGTTGGGGGGACAGGGAAACAGAGAATCTGGCCAGCAACCCCAAGCCCTTCTGAGAGGGGCAGATGTGGGCGGTGCTATCCCTTCTCCTGGAGTCTGCCAACCTATTAAGTAACATTCAACCAGCTCTACCAATTCCCAGGGTTCTTGTGAAGATACAGTAAGAAAATATATGTGAAATAACTTAAATAATAATGCTAAAGAAATATAAATCAGCATTATTATCATTTATTTTCTCTCTGTATAAGAACAGTATCTTCCTTTGATATGTCCCGTTGAGACCTAGTGGCTCTCCCTTTCTATGATGAGTCCCTAGAATCTTTTTTCTCCGTGGGGAAACATGGAGGGAAGAGGGGAGGTGGAACCTCATAGCACCATCTGCCTCCCCACAGAGGGTACAGAGGAGCCAGTGAAGGTGCGGGAGGCAGGTGACGGCGTGTATGAATGTGAATACTATCCTGTGGTGCCTGGAAAATATGTGGTCACCATCACATGGGGTGGCTATGCCATCCCACGCAGGTAAGTCCCCTAGTCCTTCTCTGTTCCCAAGCCAGGCCCCAGTAGCACTGAATAGTGTTAGGATAGGAATCTCCTTTGCTGTGCAATGTTAGGCTCATAAGATCCCAGGATTAAGCCCCGGGGCTGGGAGCTGAGACTGCTGGGTCCTACACCCAGGATTGGCTTGTTTAGCACTTTCCAAACTTGGTCTGTTCTGTGCCTTGACAAAGGAAAGGAGGGGGGAGCCCTTACCCTTTGACATTGGGATTCCCTCCATTTGTGGGGATGAGGCAATCTCAGACTCCCCTTTTTCTTTTCTGGGACCTTGAAATGGATCTTTTCCTTACTAGAATCTTCACATAAAATTGGTTAACTTTCTTATTCCGTTTAGTAGAGAATGTAAGAGAGTCAGGTGTCTGGGGGGAAAGGGGAAATGTTGAGAGAGTAATTTTTTCCTATCTTGACAAAAGATCCTTCCTTCCCTCTCTCTCTTACTCCCTTCCTCTCTCCTTTCTTTTCTTCCTTCCTTCTCCCTCTTCCTTCCTTTCTTCCTTCCTCTCTTCCTTCCTTCCTCTCTCTCTTCCTTTCTTCCTTCCTTCCTTCCTCCCTCTCTTCCTTCCTTCCTCTCTCTATTCCTTCCTTCTTCTCTTTCTCCCAGTCCCTTCGAGGTACAGGTGAGTCCTGAGGCTGGAGTCCAGAAAGTGCGAGCCTGGGGCCCTGGCCTGGAGACTGGCCAAGTGGGCAAGTCAGCAGACTTTGTGGTGGAGGCCATTGGCACAGAGGTGGGAACACTGGGTAAGTGACCAGGGGAAAGAGGCTGAGGATGCCCAGTGAGTGACGGAGGAATGGAGACCAGGAATGTCTGGCAGTCACACCTTCTGTCTGTCTCTCCCTCTGTGCTCTTCAGGCTTCTCCATCGAGGGACCATCCCAGGCTAAGATTGAATGTGATGACAAGGGAGATGGCTCGTGTGATGTGCGTTACTGGCCTACAGAGCCAGGGGAGTATGCCGTTCATGTCATCTGTGATGATGAAGATATCCGGGACTCTCCCTTCATTGCCCACATTCAGCCTGCCGCACCAGACTGTTTCCCAGATAAGGTACTGGTCCTGTAGATCTGTGCTCAGCCCTCTGTGAATGAGGCTAGAGCCTTCCAAAACAATGCCCCTCTTTCTCTCGTCCCTCAACTTGCTATAGGTGAAGGCCTTTGGACCAGGGCTAGAGCCTACAGGCTGCATCGTGGACAAACCAGCAGAGTTCACCATTGATGCCCGCGCTGCTGGCAAAGGTGACCTCAAGCTCTATGCCCAGGTAAGGACATTGTCCTGGATCCTTTGACCTTCTGGGGATTGTAGAAAGGCTTGAAAGGAGAAAGAACTCCAGCTCAAAGACAAAGAGTTCTCTGGCTCAAAAATTATTAGACAGCCAGGGGACACAGTGAATCGAAAGTTGGATCTGGAATCAGAAAGACCTGCATTCAAATCCTCCCTTCCATAGAAGACTTGCTAGCTGGGCAAGTCACTTAACCTCCCTTTGCCTCAGTATCTCATCTGGAAAATGGTGATAATAATAGTCCCTACCTCACAGGGTTGTTTTGAGGAACAAAGGAGGTGATATATGTGCTTTGCAAATCTTAAGATGCTGTATGAATGCTAGCTGTTATTACTCATGTTAGAATATTAGAGTTGGCATGAATGTTAAAGGTGAAATTACTCACCCAAAGTCCTACCACTAGTTAGTGTCAAAGCTGGGAGTGTAACCCGTGGTTCTTCTCTCCGCCCCATGGTCCTTTGCTCATGACCACATGTGGTACTGGTGCCTGTGCTATGACTGAGGTGAAGTGGGATAGGAGCATGATAGCATGGAATGTGGTTGTTGAATGATGGGAATGTTTCAGGGGCTGGTTTGATTCTGGCAAGAGGTCAACGGTTGAAGTCAGGCGTTCTTCCTGAACTTAGGCCCCAGGGTATGTGTCTGCTTATTTTCACAGGATGCTGAAGGCTGCCCTATTGATATCAAGGTGGTTCCCAATGGAGATGGCACTTTCCGATGCTCCTATGTGCCCACCAAGCCCATCAAGCATACCATCATTGTCACCTGGGGAGGGGTCAATGTCCCAAAGAGCCCCTTCCGGGTATGTCTTCCTAATTCCCACCCAGAATTCAGGTGATTTCCTCTTCCTCCAACAGTGACCTGCACCCTAGACATGTACTTTCTAGGTACCAGTGAGAGAGCAGATCCTGGGTACCCCCTAGGCATGCTGCTTCTTCCCCACCCTCAGGACCTTTGGGGAAAGACCAAAATTTATCTGAGAGCTGAGGGTAGGGGAGATGAGGGCTTGCAGGAACTCCTGATCTCCTTAGGAAGAGAATGGATATCTTAGCCTTCATTCCGGACATTGTTATTTTGCAGGTAAATGTGGGGGAGGGCAGTCACCCTGAGAAGGTGAGAGTGTATGGTCCAGGAGTGGAGAAAACTGGCCTCAAGGCTAATGAACCAACCTACTTTACTGTGGACTGCAGCGAAGCTGGACAAGGTATGTGGGTGGAGATTGGGCTGAGAAGTGGTGGGACCAGGGATGGGTGTGGCTAAATGGAAGGTGGAAAGAGGATATAGACTCATAGACTATTAGAAGTGGAAGGACATTAGAATTCTGGTTCACTCCTTCTATACCTTTATAGATGAGGAAACTGAGGTCCTGCTGAAGGCCACACACTATAAACATGGCTGAAAAGCAGGCTGTACATAATACAGAGTCACGGTTTCACCTATAATCCTCTTTTTATCTTCTACTATGTATATGGAAATGCTTGTTTTATTTCGTGTTTGTTAAGTTCAGAAAGAGAAAATTAAGTTCTTAATGATCTCCAATAAATGACATGGCTGTGACTACCTGCATAGGTAGTCATGGGGTGGGGGAGGGGGTGGTGGTTAGGACGAGGTAGAGCCAGAGTGGAAGGGGGCTTTGCTGGTGCCCACTATGGCCATGGTAATAACCAGCTCTTCTCCCCTCAGGGGATGTGAGCATAGGCATTAAGTGTGCCCCAGGCGTTGTGGGTCCTGTGGAAGCCGACATTGATTTTGATATCATCAAGAATGACAATGATACCTTCACTGTCAAGTACACGCCCCCTGGGGCTGGCCACTACACCATCATGGTGCTGTTCGCTAACCAGGTACTCCCCCTTCCCTTCTTGGTCAAGGATGGTTCCTTTTCTCTTCTTCACCTGTCCCATAAACCCCAACCTTTTAAAAAGTGAGTAATACACTTTTAAAGATGCTACGTTTTTCAGGCATATATCATTAGGAGATGGGAAACACAGAGAAGAGGGCAATTTTGATAGTGTCCCAAGTTCTAGGGTGGACATTGTCAGCTCTGGGCTTGAGGATTCCTGGGTTCCCTTAATATGTCCCTTTCAGCTATTTTGTCTCCATCCTCTGCCTCAGTTTTCTCCTTGTCAGATAATCTCTTCTCCCTTTCGCTATTCTGCCTTCCATTTGCCTGGTAAGCAGCCAGCTGAGCCAGTGGGACATCTATGGCCAGTCCCCTCTTGTGGCCACCAATGACTCTGTTTAGGAGCCCATGTCTTGGGGTTGGGGTATCTGGGAGTGTTTGTCTGGGAGGAGACAGGAGAGCTCTAACTTGCCTCTTTACCCTTCCCTCTCCTAGGAAATCCCAGCCAGCCCCTTCCACATCAAAGTGGACCCATCCCATGATGCCAGCAAGGTCAGAGCCGAGGGTCCAGGGCTCAACCGCACGGGTAAGTGCCTGCCAGAGCTGCCTCCTGCCTCTGCCATCTTGGGAGGAAAAATTGGGCCCACATAGCCCCCTAGTTCCCTGTACTTTCCTCACTCTTTCTTCTCCCCATCTCTCCCCTTGGGTTCCCAGGTGTGGAAGTTGGGAAGCCAACACACTTTACGGTGCTGACCAAGGGTGCTGGGAAGGCCAAGCTGGATGTTCACTTTGCTGGGGCAGCAAAGGGAGAGGCTGTTCGAGATTTTGAGATCATTGACAACCATGACTATTCCTACACTGTCAAGTATACAGCTGTCCAGCAGGCAAGTTTCCTTCTTCCTGTCCCTCTTCTGCATCCCTGCCTTGACCACACAGCGTCCGTAATATCTCCAGGGCCCTAGGTCTTAGCCTTTCTTCTTGAGACTATTCTGCCCCTCCTTAACTCTTTCCCTCCCCATTATCTTCAGGTCTGATAACTCCCTTTCCCCAGTAACTATGACTTTGGTCTCATCTTTTTCCTCTCTTTAAAAGATGGTGGTGATGGGGATGGAGGGAGGTGGTAGAGTGCTCTCTAGGGGCACTGCTGGCTATAAGTCCCCATTTCATTCATCAGGGTAACATGGCAGTCACTGTGACTTACGGTGGGGATCCTGTCCCTAAAAGCCCCTTTGTGGTGAATGTGGCACCCCCTTTGGACCTCAGCAAGGTCAAAGTTCAAGGCCTTAACAGCAGTAAGTGTATATTTGTGTGGGAGAAGCAATATTGTGCACTAGGTGGTGAGGGTTGGTGAAGGGAGGAAAGGGAGGCTGGTGAGAAGAGGGGGACGGGGAAGCAGGGCTTAGAAGGAGCTGGGGTCTGTGATTTCCCTCCTGCTCATCACTGCCCCTTGCCATCTGTCTCCTCCTCTACCTTCCATGGCACAGAGGTAGCTGTGGGACAGGAGCAGGCATTTTCAGTGAACACTCGGGGTGCAGGCGGCCAGGGACAGTTAGATGTACGAATGACTTCGCCTTCACGCCGCCCCATCCCCTGCAAGTTGGAGCCAGGAGGTGGAGCAGAGGCCCAGGCTGTTCGATACATGCCTCCTGAGGAGGGGCCTTACAAGGTGGACATCACCTACGATGGTCACCCAGTGCCTGGCAGCCCCTTTGCCGTTGAGGGTGTCCTGCCCCCTGACCCCTCCAAGGTAAGCTGGGCATGACCAGGATGGAACTGAGAGGGACTGGCAAAATTAGGGCTGGAGACGAAGTGAAGGGTACAAGTCTCAGAGGCAAGAAAGGCTGATGTACCTGAGAAGTGGGGTGTGTGTGTGTGTGTGTGTGTGTGTGTGTGTGTGTGTGTGTGTG
>NW_020954617.1:5572983-5597949 GCF_900497805.2 Vombatus ursinus
GGCTGGCTTCAGATGTAGACTCCAAAAGTCCCCCTTAGCCTTTGAGGAATACCCACAGAAGAGAGAGGGGGCCTTGGTGAGAAGAAACAAATCTCCCAGGATAGTCACTGAGTCCAATGAGTCGCTGAACCAAGGATCCTCTGCCTCTGCCTATTTGAGTCTAAGTCAGGAAGGATTTGAACCTGAGTTCAAATCCTGCTGCAGTCACTTACTAGCTATGTGACTTTGGGCAAATCATTTAATCTCTCTCAGCCTCAGTTGCCTCATCTGTAAAAATGGGGAAAATAATAGCACCTCCCTCCTGTGTTGTTGTGAGGATCATGGATGACACATGTACAGTGCTTTGCAAACCTTAGAGAGCTCTCGAAAGGCTAGGTAAATGCTTACTGGGCATTTGCTACAGGATAGACATGGAGGTCAGTGCAATGGGGATACAGAGGAAAGAAAGCCACATCCTCAACCTTCCAAGATTTTATGATCTTGGGGGGAAGCCAAGACTATGCACACAAAACAAAGAATATTATAAAATAGTGAGAGAGAACATGGCTTGGTGGATAGAGAGCTGGCCTTGGGACCCTCTGGGTTTAAGACCTACCCCAAGCACATACTGGCTGTGTGACCGTGAACAAGTTACTCAAACTTTTAATGCTTAAGATGAAGGGTCTTCACTGAGATTTCAGGAAGTTTGTGAACTTGGATGGGAAAAAAATTACATCTTTATTTTCACTAACCTCTAGTGGAAACTTAAGCATTTCTTTCAATTCTTTGAAAATATTACTCTGAGGAATCCATATGTTTTACCAGTCTGCTAAAAAAAATGTTTAGAAGTTCTGCCAGCCCTAAGAATATAAGTTATAAAGAAAGTACCACATGTGTAACAGTACAGTTGTAAGGACTGCATCATCTGTCTGCTTTGCCTTGGCTTGGCATAACTTAATGCTTTAGGGGTTCAGAGAAGGGAGAGATTATTATGGTTTGAAATAGTCAGGGGGCAGCTAGGTGGTGCAGTGGATAGAGCACCAGCCCTGGAGTCAGGAGGACCTGAGATCAAATCCGACCTCAGACACATAACACTTACTAGCTGTGTGACTCTGGGCAAGTCACTTAACCCCAATTGCCTCACTAAAAAAAAAAAAAAAGAAATAGTCAGGAAAGTCTTCGTGAAGGAGGTAGGATTTAACCTGGGTGGGTAGGATTTAGGTAGTAGGAGAGAAGGAGTAGCATTCCCACCCAGCATGAGTGGGGCTCATCTCCTTCTCTAAGGACAAGACACCGGGACCCTCTCTGTCCAAGACCTCTGAAAGACAGGATGATCCTGGGGACGTGGCAGATGTTTGAGGGTCTAGAGTGAGCAAACTGGACTACTTGGGGTGATCCAAGAAGAGGCTGTCATCCCTATGTGTCTTCTACCCCTTCTTTTTCCCCAGGTGTGCGCCTATGGCCCTGGACTCAAGGGTGGCTTGGTGGGTACACCAGCACCGTTTTCCATCGACACCAAGGGTGCAGGAACAGGAGGCCTGGGGCTGACAGTAGAAGGTCCCTGTGAGGCCAAGATTGAATGCCAGGATAATGGAGATGGCTCATGTGCGGTAAGCTACCTGCCCACAGAGCCAGGTGAGTATACCATCAATATCCTCTTTGCTGAGGCCCACATTCCTGGCTCACCCTTCAAGGCAGACATCCGACCAGTCTTTGACCCTAGCAAGGTTCGGGCTAGTGGGCCTGGGCTGGAGCGAGGTAAGGCTGGTGAAGCGGCCACCTTCACCGTGGACTGCTCAGAAGCGGGAGAGGCCGAGCTGACCATCGAGATCCTGTCTGATGCCGGAGTGAAGGCTGAGGTGCTGATCCACAACAATGCTGATGGCACCTACCACATCACCTACAGCCCTGCTTTCCCTGGCATCTACACCATCACCATCAAATATGGAGGACACCCTGTCCCCAAATTCCCTTCCCGGGTCCACGTCCAGCCTGCGGTTGATACTAGCGGCATCAAGGTCTCTGGGCCTGGTGTGGAGCCCCATGGTGAGTGGAAAGATGGGGAACTGGGAGCAAGTGGGAGGAGTTGAGTTATCAGGTTGGAAAAAGAGGCTAGGAAGATAGATGTGGAAGGTAAATGGGGGAAAAAGAGATTAGAGAAGTTAGAAAAGGGGAAAGTAAGGAGCTGGAGGAGATTGAGTAGATGAGGGGGGAGTGGTATGGAGGAGCTAAAGGACCAGGAAATGATGGAGATGGATGAGGAGAATTGGAGGAGTGAGAGAAGGAAGAGAATTGTTGATTGGCCTGAATGAAGGAAAAGATAGAGTCAATCAGAAGGTTTTGGGGGTATTATGTTGCCTCAGTGGAGATGCTAGGAGGAAAACAGTAGCTGAGGTATCAGGGTGGAGAAAGAAGCGGGCCAGGTGGGGAGTATCAAAGTGTGGAAGGTGAGCAGAGGAGAGTGGGGCTGCCTGCCAATGAGGTCTGGAGGGCTAGAGGCCACAATGAAAGGCTTATACTAGGGTACAAATGTGAGACCGCCAGGGCTTGGTTCAGAAAGATAAATGAGGGGCATATTATGGGGACAACAATGGAAATATGGAAGTAAGGGAGAAGACATCTGGATGGGGCTCTAGTCTGACGGCAGGAAAAGAAAGGGCCTGTGTTTGAGAGACTGTGAAGGCTGACCTTCTCATCCTGCTCCTCTGTCCTGGCTCCCAGGTGTTCTCCGAGAGGTGACCACAGAGTTCACCGTGGACGCTCGATCCTTGACTGCTACAGGTGGGAACCATGTGACAGCACGGGTGCTCAATCCATCGGGAGCTAAGACTGACACCTACGTGACAGACAACGGGGACGGCACCTACCGAGTGCAGTACACCGCCTATGAAGAGGGTGAGGAGGCAGGGGCGTCGGGGTTCAGTCACCAAACAGGGGGAGGAGGAAGTCACACTGCAGCAGGGCACGGGGAGGGTGGATCCGGGCACCCTGGCCCTTCACTGGGGACGGGTGTCTCTCCCCAAACCTCTGCATGCCTTATGATGCGTGGGGTCATGTTGCCGTCCTCAGGCGTCCACTTGGTGGAGGTGTTATACGATGAAGTGGCAGTTCCCAAGAGTCCATTCCGAGTTGGTGTGACTGAAGGCTGTGACCCATCCCGCGTGCGGGCCTATGGGCCTGGCCTAGAGGGAGGGCTGGTCAACAAGGCTAACCGCTTCACCGTGGAGACCAGGTATGGCTTGTCCCTGCTCCCACTCTCCTCCACACATCACCCCTTCCCTCCTGGGTTACCAAGGCGAGTGATGGTTCGAGAGTCAGAGGATCTGGTTTCAAATCCCACCTCTGATTGCTGCCTTGGGCAAGTCACTTTACTTCCCACGGCTTCAGTTTCCTCATTGGGGTGGGGGGTGGTAGAGCTGGACTTGAGGGTGTCCCTTTCAGTTCTAGAGCTTCAAACCTGTGAATATGGGGAAGGGAGGTGGTGTGCTACATCTCTGGATTCCTAGATCCTTCTCCCTGGAAAATTTCTAGAACAATTTCTCATCCCTATCCCGTAACATCCCCAGCTCTTGTCTGGATGCAATAAAGGCTAGGGGAAAACCCAAACATTCCAAACCAGCACATAGCAGGTATTGCTGGGGAGTCGTATCTTACCTCTCCCATTTAGTCTCCAAAAAGTCCCATGTCTCCCCTTCCCTCCCTTACCATGGCTCTCCCTCCCTCTCCCCTAATCTCTTGTCATGCCTGAGCTAACGGAGGCTGTTCTGCAGGGGAGCTGGCACTGGGGGCCTGGGCCTGGCTATTGAGGGTCCCTCAGAAGCAAAGATGTCCTGCAAAGACAACAAGGATGGCAGCTGCAGCGTGGAGTATATCCCCTTCACCCCTGGAGACTATGATGTCAACATCACCTTTGGAGGGCGTCCTATCCCAGGCATGGTCACTGAGGCAGGGGAGAGATTGAAAGGGCATGGCGTGGAGGGTGGTGCATTGTGGTGGAAAGAGTGGTGGGAAGGTAGGGAAAGAAATGGATAGAGCTGGAGGCAGTGGTGAAGGTCAGGAGATATATAGATATACACATGTGTGTATATATGTATATGTAAATGTATGTGTATATATACATATACATACACACATATACATATATGAGGCCAGAATCAAACTCAGGTGTCTATGACTCCAGGTCCAGCACTCTGTCTACTTCCCACTTAGTTTACAATAGCTCTAGGTCTATTTACATTTCTTTAAATTATTTTACCAACATGGGCTTCTACCAATCCAGATAAGACACCTCCTTTCACCTCCTGCCTCTCTCCCCGAAATATTTAGGTTTGCCGTGTAGTTCTCAACATCTAAGTTAGCTGGTACGTGTTTGTGTGCTGATGTGTTTCATGAGATGGCTAGATTGCATAGTGGACAGGGTGCTGGACTTGAGTCAGGAAGATCTGAATTCAAATCCTGCCTCAGATACTCCTCATTCTATGACCCTGGGCAAGTCAATTAACTTCTTTTTGCTGCAGTTTCCTCATCTGTAAAATAAAGATGATAGCACCTACTTTTTGAGGATCAAGTTGGATACATATACTGTATCAAGCACTTTGTACTCGTAAAGCACATTATAAACACTAATAGGTGGTATTAAAATGCCCTGATGCATTGTCTTATGGTCCTGTCTCCACTCTGGAACTGTTGGTTTCTGGAGGATGAAGCCCCTGACTATCCTTTCTTCCCTCTCCTCTCTCAGGATCTAGTACTTACAGCATATTAGTGGTGGTGATAAGGGGTAGGGGAAGAGAGGAGCTTAGAGTTTTAGTCTGTCTCTGGGAGGTTAACCCCTTTTTCTTCTTGCAGGGAGCCCATTCCGAGTACCAGTGAAGGATGTGGTAGATCCTGGAAAGGTGAAGTGTTCAGGCCCTGGTCTGGGAGCTGGTGTCCGAGCTAGAGTCCCCCAGACCTTCACAGTAGATTGTAGTCAAGCTGGACGAGCCCCGCTGCAGGTGGCAGTGGTAGGACCCACAGGTATGGAGAGAGTTGGGAAGCCATAGAAAAGTAAGATGGCGGAGGGAAGAATAGTAATAAGCTCAGAATCTTCTTAGAGGCCTGTGAGACCACCTGTCTGATTTCTTCTGCACTCTCCTCCCTCCCCAGGAGTGGCAGAACCAGTCGAGGTGCGAGATAAAGGGGATGGTACCCACACTGTGAACTATACCCCAGCCACTGATGGCCCATACACTGTGGCTGTCAAGTATGCTGACCAGGAAGTGCCACGCAGGTGAGCCAGGATGAGAACCGTCTGGGGGGTGGACAGCTATGGCAAAGGCAAAACCTGATACTCCTCTGATTGTGGGAGCAGGGGAAATCCTCAAAAACTCAAGTTCTCCAGAAAGCACCCTATGCTTGGGTCTTGGGGGCTCATCCTCTGCTCTATACTGTTGATCTCAACTGAATGGGATGGGGAAGAGGCCTGCTGAACCTAGGAGTGACTGTCCTCCCTGGATCCCCATTAACTCCTGGCCCCTTGCTTCCAGTAATCTCTGTCTCACTCACCACAGTCCCAGCATCTGGCATGCCTGTGAGAGTAGAGTATGGACCCAGCCTTGGGAAGAGAAGTAGGTGGGAGAAACGATTCCCTTGCATTAACTGTCCACGCCTCATTCCTTTTACCTCTAAGCCCCTTCAAGATCAAGGTGCTGCCAGCTCATGATGCCAGCAAGGTCCGAGCAAGCGGTCCTGGGCTCAATGCTTCAGGCATCCCAGCCAGCCTTCCTGTGGAGTTCACCATCGATGCCAGAGATGCTGGAGAGGGACTGCTTACTGTCCAGATTCTGGTGAGGGCCTCTCCTTGTCCAGGGGCAAGGGCATAGTCCATTTCAAGGGGGTGGGGGTCCCAAGTTTGGAGCAAGGACAGCTGGTGTAAGCTCTATACCTGACACTGATATCTCTTTCCTCTACTCCCACCCCAGGACCCTGAGGGCAAACCCAAAAAGGCCAATATCCGAGACAACGGGGATGGCACATACACTGTATCCTACCTGCCAGATATGAGTGGTCGATACACCATCACCATCAAGTATGGGGGTGATGAGATCCCCTACTCCCCCTTCCGAATCCATGCCTTGCCCACTGGGGATGCCAGCAAGTGCCTTGTCACTGGTGAGCACCCCACTTTGGTCCCTTCCTATCAGTTTTGCTGCTGCCCCTCATAATCCTTCATACACCCAACACATAGACTTCATACACCCAACTTCATAGACCCAACACATAGTACACGCACATGTACTTGCCACACATAGCAGGGGCTATGGAGCTGAGGGGGAAATAGAGGTCAGAGCTTTCCTTCTCTCCTTGCCACTGTTGTCCCTGCCCCAGTCCCCCGAATGCTGTCCATGCTCTGTCTGCACCAGTCTCACACTCTTGTCTCTTTTCAGTGTCCATCGGCGGTCATGGCCTAGGTGAGTACAGTATCTATTCTTTCTATGTGAGGGTCTGGGCCACAGGGATAAAAAGAGATGGGGATTTAGCCCCAAGTGTCTGTGCACTTCTCTGGGTCTCCCTTTTGTCGTTTGTGCAATATGAAGGGGGTTGGATTGGATGGTCTCAAGGGTCCTGTCCAACATGAAAACCGTAAGATCCTCTGACTGAGCCATGACTCGTGAGGACACCTCACTGTCTCTCCTGATGGCCATCACTCTTCTTGATCATCTCTCTTTCTCCTGAAAAGTCCCTGATCACATTTGCCTCTTCTGCCCTCATCAAATGCTCTCCCCTGTTCTTCCCATGTGGCCAAGCCAACTGGAAAGCCACATGGCCCTGACCATGTCTTACAGGTGCATGCCTGGGTCCTCGCATTCAGATTGGGGAGGAGACGGTTATCACAGTGGATGCCAAGGCAGCAGGAAAGGGCAAGGTGACATGCACGGTGTCGACCCCAGATGGGGCAGAGCTGGATGTGGATGTTGTAGAAAACCATGACGGCACCTTTGACATCTACTACACTGCCCCTGAGCCGGGCAAGTATGTCATCACCATCCGGTTTGGAGGAGAACACATTCCTAACAGCCCCTTCCATGTATTGGTAAGTGCCTGAGGGTAGAGGGGCAGGGAGGAGGGAGACCACAGATTAGACCTGAGAATTAGGCCCTTTTAGAGGCAGGCTGGGGCATTGTATATGACATATAATGCAATTATATAATATATTGTATTATGGTATATATATAATGTGTATGGTGAAACTCCATTCTAAAGTACTTTCCTATACTTCAGATTGGGGGGGGCTCATTCAGGTCAGATACAGTCTCATTTACTTAGTAGACCTTTGTGACAATCGCACAGAACACTTCTGATTTCAGCACCATTCCTGTTCCTGGGTACCAGCTCTGAACGTACTTTCATGTAGACATGAGAACAGAGTAGCAGCCATTCCCCTCCATCCTCTTTGAGAATTTAGCCATTCCTATGAAGTTGGAAGCTTTCAGCCAATGGACTTGTGTCCACCCTGCCCCTACCTTCTCTGGCCGTTCATCCCCAGAGGTGGGGGCAGGACAGTGGTCTGAATCCCTAGTCCTTTGAGGGAGAGCACTTGAGCTCATCAGTACTCCAAAGGCCCAGTCACTCGTGTAAGCCTCTTCTCACATCAGCTTTGGGGACTATGTCGACCTCTGTTGTCTGTTATTCCACCAGGATGATGCATATTGGCCTGTGTTGGACCATTTATTAAGTATCGTCTGTGAACTAAGCACTGTGCTGTCAGCCTAGAGTGATCCTCCATAACTCCATGTTATTCCATGTTTTGCTTCCTCAGGCGTGTGACCCCATTCCCCACGTGGAGGAGCCGTGTGATACCCTACAGCTGCGCCAGCCCTTCCCTACACACCAGCCCAGTAGCTACCCCACCCATTGGGTACCTGCGTTAGCAGAGGGGTCTCTGTCTTCCCTTTCCTCCCCTTTCTTTCTTATTCTCAGCCTTCAGGGTCATGTTAGGTTCAAATGCCTCCCTTCAGAGTTAGGGTCCCCCCCCAAAAACAGACAGGGTGTGCATAGGATATGTGAATGATGTGCCCAGTTCTGGGAGGGTGCATTGTCACAGGAGTCTGAGCCGGAAGCCTCGTGTCAGGGAATGGGGAGCCTGTCTCTGAGCCTGGCAAGCACAGTGTCTCATCCTCTTTTCCTCCCCCTCTTCTCTTGCAGCTCCTGTATTCTCTTCTGCTGAACCACTTCCTGCCATTAACTTTACTTTCCTTTCTCCCTTTTTTCCTTCTGACTTTCTTTTGGGGTATGGAGTGGGATTTCTACTTTCCTTGAGTGGCTGTTACTAATCATGCCTTTCTTCTTTCCCCCTTCCCCAAGGCCACAGATGAGCCAGTGGTCCCAGCAGAGCCCATGGAGTCCATGTTGAGACCCTTCAACTTGGTTATCCCATTTACAGTCCAGAAGGGAGAGATCACAGGTACCATCTTTCTAGGGTCAGAGTAGCAGAGAATTTCAGAATTGGAAGATTATTTAGAGATTGTCTTAGTACAACTCCCTCACTTTGCAGAGGCAACATAGCTTGTTAGTGACAGAGCCAGGATGAGAACCCAGGCCTTAGGATCATTGGTACAGGCTGCTTTTTTCTACGTATACCATAATTGCTTCCTGAGCTTAAGCAGGTCTCCTGGCCTGGTAGAACAAAATGGTCATGTTCTCTTCCCTTCTCAGGGAAGCAGCCAACCCTACTAGATAGGAGCAACATGGAGAGAGGCTAAGTTAGACTCTCCTGAGACACGGGAGTGGGAAAAGATTTTGCCGTCTTGGAAAATAATGGGATGGGGGAGTAGAGACCAGGTAGATTTGTGGGGTGAAAGGGGCAGATGTCTCTACCTCTGTGATACTGACTATACCCTGGCCTACCAGGTGAGGTGCGGATGCCCTCGGGGAAGACTGCAAGGCCCAATATCACAGATAATAAGGATGGCACCATCACAGTGAGGTACGCGCCCAGTGAGAAGGGACTACACGAGATGGGAATCAAATATGATGGCAATCACATTCCTGGTAAGTTGATTGGAGAGGGGTGCTAAGATCTGGGTGGGGTGAGAGTCAGCAGAGCCAGGAACTATTTAAGGCAGCTGAGGGACCATCAAAGACAGCACAGTTTGGGGAACGTAGGGTTGGGGATAAGGAGCCCATTGGAAAGGTAACTGGGGGATGTCCTGGAGCTGGGAGATGAGGTAAGGGGTTAGGTTACTTAGAAGCAGAGGAGGCTACAGGCAACTTTAAATATGTAGGTGTTGGGGCAGCTAAGTGGCACAGTGGATAGAACGCTGATCCTGGAGTTAGGAGGATCTGAGTTCAAATGTGGCCTCAGACACTTACTAGCTGTGTGACCCTGGGCAAGTCATTTAACCCCAATTACCTCAGTAAATAAATAAATATATGTAGGTGTAAGGATGTTGAAAAGTTGGAAGGATTGATGGGAAGGAGTTAGAGCACCTCTGGATCTCCTGTGCCTTAATCCTGTGCTCCCTTCTCCCTCCCCAAGGGAGTCCCATGCAGTTCTATGTTGATGCCATCAATAGCCGCCATGTGAGTGCCTATGGGCCAGGCCTGAGCCACGGCATGGTCAACAAGCCAGCCACCTTCACAATTGTCACCAAGGATGCTGGGGAAGGTAAGTACATGGATGAGATGAAATTTGGGGGTAGAGTGGGGTGTGAGGGAGAGTTGCAAACAGCCCGGACCCTGGCCATCTCTAACATTGGTTCCTCCAACACTCCCTTAGGGGGCCTGTCTCTTGCTGTGGAAGGCCCATCTAAGGCAGAGATCACCTGTAAGGACAATAAGGATGGCACCTGTACAGTATCCTACCTCCCTACCGCTCCCGGGGACTATAGCATCATAGTCCGTTTTGATGACAAGCACATCCCAGGGAGTCCCTTCACTGCCAAGATCACAGGTACCATTTGTTCTTCTGTACCCCCAAGACTAAGCCTTGTCCTTGATGTGGGAGAGCGCGTGAAGGATACAGTCGGGTTATTGACCTTAGGGATCCGTATGGCCCCCGTTGGGGAGACACAGCATAAACACATGTGGATCAAACAAGAATGTTTATAAAGGCAACGTATCAGGGAGAGAGAACTGCTTGTTTAGTAAACCCCAGAACAGGAGAGCCTAAGGGACATCCTCTTGAAATTTAAAAAAGGTAGTTTTAGGGTAAGTGAAAGCTTCCAGAAGATTCCATTTTGATGGCTCCCCTCTCTTCTTCCTTCTCACTGCCACTACCCTACTTCAAGCCCTTGTTTCCTCTTTTCCCCAGATCATTGTAATAGTCTCCTAATTAATCTCCATGCCTCCAGTCTCCCCCTAATCTAATACATCCTCCATGCAGCTGCTAAAATAATCTTCTTACTGTGTAGATCCGGTTATGACACTTCCCTGGTCAGTCAAGAGCCTTTCATGGTTCCCTTTTGCCAATAGGATAAAGCATAAACTCCTTAGCTTGGCATTCAGGGTCCAGTGTGTTCTGGCTACAATTTAACTTCCCAGCCATCTTTCATATTCCTTTTCTCACACACTTTTGCTCCTGAGGCAAGATTAGAACTCAGGTCTCCTCAGACTAGGACAAGCACTCCTTCTTCCACACTACTTCTCCAGCTGGTGAATTGAAACTGTAGTGATACATATTCCAAATATCACCCAACTAACAAAATTTCATAAAAACTATGTTATATTCATTATATTACATTATATTCTACTACTACAGCATCATGAAACCTTTCCAAACAAAACTTGACTGTAATATTAATCAACCGTTTGAATAATTAATACTAGTCTGACAGCCAGGCTATTAACATTTTAGAACATTGTTCCTGTGGGACTAACTGGATTTTATAGCATTGTTTTGTCTGATGTAGCTTTATGGAAGTAATTAACAATGTATAAACTGTAAGGACAGACTGAGTTGGAAGGGATTGTAGAGGTTATCTCATCCAACTTCCCACTCCCTCTAAGAAGTGCCTCTACAATATTCCCATCAAGTAATTCACCTTTATCTTGAACATGTCCACTGATAGGGAGCTCACTACCATACAAAGTAGCCTATTCCATTGTCATATGGCTAAATCAATGAAAAATTCTTTTATATCAAACCCCAAATCTTTCACCCATTTTGGCCCTTGGTCTTTTGGAATTACAAAAGAAAAGTCCGCTACCAATTCTACACAATGAGCCTTTTAGATGATTGAAGATAGCCATCATGGCTCTCCTTAAACCTTCTCTTCTCTAGGCTAAATATACACAGTTCAACCGTTAATGATCTGATAGGGTTGTTAGGGGCCCTCACAGCTGGGTCACTTTCCTGGAATGTTCCCTAGTTTGTCAGTGCCTTTCTTCAAGCATGGTACCTTGAATGAAACAGCTTCAGTAAGGGATTAGGAAGTGAATATTCCAATGGGTCAGTGACCTCAACAACATGGATATAACCTCCAGGTTTGAAGATCACAACTATCCATATCTGTTCTGCCTCTTTCCTCCCTCTCTTCTCCTGTGTTACTCTTGTCCATGTGTTCTCATAAACCCCTTGAAGGGTGGCCCCTCAGCATGCTGGTAGCCTTCCTCTAGGCCTCTTAATTCAGGGAGTCCCAGTGCAGTTTTAAACAATGAAAGCTTAAAGGACCCCCTGTATTATGTCAGCGCCTATAATGCACTCAGGCTAATTATCTGTTATCCCTCAGGATCACTACTACATGACTGGCCTACCTTCTTTTCCAGGCTTTCAGTACTCTGATTAGCTCTTTCATGCTATTTCTGGTGCACAAGTCACCATTGTTACTATGCTAGATTCTTACTCATGTCCATGTGAAAAATTTATGAATGAGAACTCCCCAATTAAGGGGAGGTAGAAACTGATTAATCCACAAGCATCTATTAAGTTCCTACTATGTGCCCCATGCTATGTGGATTTTTACGTGCTGGATATTTGGGATACAAAGACAAAATGTACTAGGCCCTGTCCTCTGGCAGCTTACATTCTATCATATTTAGGAGCACATCCCTATTATCTGGAGGTGGAGGTCATGGAAAATGGGCTTTACCACAATACACTCATTAATCCCCTCTTCAGGCAGAACACTTGACTGTGTTATATGTTCACAGTGTAGAGACTTTGAGTGAACTTGACCCAGTGTGGGGCTTTTGCTCCTTTTGTGTCATAGCACAACCTGGGTTCATAAGTATGTTGTACACAGTAGTTGCTTAATATGTGTTTGATATATTGAAATGAATTGAATTTAATAAGATGCAAAGTGTGAAAAAGTGATCAAGATCATATGAGAGTTAATTAGGGAAGGCTTCTTGAAGCAAGCGGATTCTGAGAATTGATTGATCTGGGATTGGAAGGGAGGAAGGGAGACATGGCCAGGATCTCAGTTCTTACCCCCTGTGCCCAGGTGATGACTCAATGCGGACTTCACAGTTGAATGTGGGCACATCCACGGACGTGTCACTGAAGATCACCGAGAGTGATCTGAGTCTGCTGACGGCCAGCATCCGGGCTCCCTCGGGCAATGAGGAGCCCTGCCTGCTCAAGAGGCTGCCTAACCGGCATATTGGTGAGTGAGGAAGGCAGTAGGATGATATAACTCTCCAGCAATGGCTCCTAGGAGGGAGCCTAGGAACCCTACTCTTCCTGGGCTTGGGAATACATACCCGGATTCACTGTCCTTCCATGTCTGGGAGCTGGTGTGAGTGGGAAGGTATTCTCAGCAATGCCAAGGGGTAGGGTCCCTGATGCCCATGCCTCTGTGCCCACTAGGTATCTCATTCACGCCCAAAGAGGTGGGCGAGCATGTAGTGAGCGTTCGAAAGAGTGGGAAGCATGTCACCAACAGTCCCTTCAAGATTCTTGTGGGGCCTTCAGAGATTGGTGATGCTAGCAAAGTTCGAGTGTGGGGCAAAGGTCTGTCAGAAGGCCACACCTTCCAGGTGGCAGAATTCATTGTGGACACAAGGAATGCAGGTATGTATCGCTTGGTACCAGTCTCTCTTCTCTACAGCCTCTTAGCCTCAGGGCATCACACCCTTCCAAGTGACTTTCCATGTCCCCAGCTCAGTCCTAGTCTGAATCCTTCTCAGCACTTAAGCCCCTTACCAACATATGTCACTTATTAGATGGGTAGCCCTTGACAGGTAACATAACCTCTCTGAGTCCATTTTCTCATCTGAAAAATGGGGATAACAATATTTGTACTACCATATAGAACTGATATGAGCAAAGTGCTTAATAAGCCTTAAAAAAAAACCTATAGAAACGTGTGGAGGTGTTATTATTGGCCACACACAACTTCTGCCCCAAAGAGGTTTGAGATTTACCTTCTTGGGTCCTTTGAGGGAGAGCTTAATTTGCTCTGTGCATGTGTCTTAGGCTTGGGGTGGGAAAGTATTCTTTCTAGTTTTTGTACAGTCCATGCCTAGGAAGTGAAGGGAGAGAACAGCTCCCTTTGTCAGTAGGCCTATTTAGAGGAAAGGTTTAAGTTTGTCCTCAACCCCTTTCCAGACCCAATAATCACTAGTCAGTCAGTCAGTCAACCAGAAAGTACTTCGAGGGCATAATTGTGTGCCAAGACTTGCCCCCCCCCCCCACCCAGGCCTAGAGTTGAAGCCCTTGAAGAAGAGGAGAGTGGTGGGCCAGGCACTGAGGCCATTGTGTCACTCACTTTCCCACAGGGTATGGTGGTCTGGGGCTGAGCATTGAAGGTCCCAGCAAGGTGGACATCAACTGTGAGGACATGGAGGATGGGACTTGTAAAGTGACCTACTGTCCCACCGAGCCCGGCAACTACACCATTAACATCAAGTTTGCTGACAAGCATGTGCCTGGTGAGCTGAGAGGCCGGGGGCTGCCAGAGTGTGTGTGTGTGTGTGTGTGTGTGTGTGTGTGTGTGTGTGTGTGGAGAGGTTGCTTCTAGGAGCCTGAGAGAAGCTAGTGGTGGGCACTTGAAGGAGCAGGAGGGGAAGGGCTCAGAAGAGGCCTGAGGACTCCCTCCTTCTTCTTTAGGGAGCCCATTCACTGTGAAGGTTACTGGAGAGGGACGGATGAAGGAAAGTATCACCCGCCGCCGGCAGGCAGCTTCCATTGCCTCTGTAGGGAGCACCTGTGACCTCAACCTCAAGATCCCAGGTAAGAGTCCAGAGCCAGGGTGGGAGATGCAGGGGTTGGAAGTGGGGTCCAACACTGGATTCTTTGTGTTTTATCGATGCTTTCCTTCCTTCCTCTCCTTCATTCCTTCTCTTCCTCTCTGGTTTCTACTCCCTGCTCATCCACCACCCTCTTCTCTTCCAGGAAACTGGTTCCAGATGGTTTCTGCCCAGGAGCGCCTGACCAGAACATTCACAAGGAGTAGTCATACATATACACGGACAGAGAGGACAGAGATCAGCAAAACACGGGGTGGAGAAACCAAGCGAGAGGTCAGGGTGGAGGAGTCCACTCAAGTTGGGGGAGACCCCTTCCCTGCCGTCTTTGGAGATTTCCTGGGTCGTGAACGCATTGGCTCTTTTGGCAGTATTAGCAGGCAGCAGGAAGGTAAGTGGAGATGGTTACAAGGAGACATCTATCATCTTGTACCAGGTAAAGACCTGACAATATAGGCAGTCAGTTAGTGTAGTGGAGAAAAGACTGCTGAAATTCTGAGTTCAAATCTTGCCTCAGATACTTACTAGTTATGTGACTCTAGGTGAGTCATTTAACCTTTCTCAGACTCCCGTTTCTTCATCTACAAAATGGAGATAATAGTGCTTAGCTTCCAGAATTATGTAAGGATTGAAGGAGGTAACAGATAGAAAGCAATGGTAAAACTTTAAACAATACATAAATGCTAGCCATTATGCAGAAAACAGGGTAGATTTTTGCCCACATGCCCTTTGGGGGGGATATGAGTGGGTATAGCCAGTTGGCCCTGGCTTCATGTAAGTCATCCTGTGACTATGCTCTAGAAGTTACCCATGGTCAGAATTGGCCCTGGATATGGAAGATGGTCAGAGGGAGTGTATTTGAGCCCCTTGGGCTAGGCTGGACAAGACGGAGGCAAGATTAGAGTCTGGTCAGTAGTTTGGGGTTAGGGATTGGTCATTTCTAATCCCTTGGTATTAGTTTCAGTGTCTTCGGCTTAAGCCCTTATACTTTTGTTCCCAAGTGCCCATCCCTTGTCTCTCCTTCGCTGTACTTAGCGGGAAAGAGCCAGGAGTTTACTAGATGCTGGCCAGGGTGTTCTCTCTGAGATCCAACACTGCTGTGAAGCTGTGAGAGTCTGGACAAGGGTCAGAGCAAAGGGCTTTGCAGAGCATGAGTTCACTGGGAATAGGGATGGTTTCATTCTTTGCATCTGTATCCCCAGCATCTACCCCCAGCCTGTCATATATATATGTATAGCCGGTGGTTAATAAATGCTTGTTATTTGATGAACCACCACCTCATCTTCCCACACATCCCTGTTTTGTCTCTCAGGTGAGGCAGGCTCCCAGGACATGACAGCCCAGGTGACAAGCCCGTCAGGGAAGACTGAAGAAGCAGAGATCCTGGAGGGAGAGAATAGTGCCTACAGCGTGCGTTTTGTGCCCAAAGAGATGGGGCCTCACACCGTCACTGTCAAGTATCGTGGCCAGCATGTGCCCGGCAGCCCCTTCCAGTTCACCGTGGGGCCCCTTGGTGAAGGGGGTGCCCACAAGGTGCGAGCTGGGGGCACAGGACTTGAGCGTGCTGTTGCTGGAGTGCCAGGTAAAAGAAGCCAGGATGAGGAGGGATGAGAAACTAGTTAGGGGAGATCACAGGGTCGGGGATGGTAATGGCTTCAGGTGGGTGAGTACCGAGCCTGGGACAGCAAAATGGGTCAATCTCTGGTTAGTTGGCCCAGACTGGGTTAGGTGTGGGGCAGTCTTGTCTGGTTTGGATGTTAGACTTTGGAGATTGTTTTCAAACCCCTTCTCTCCTCTGTACCTCAGCTGAATTCAGCATCTGGACCCGGGAGGCAGGTGCTGGAGGCCTATCTATTGCTGTGGAGGGGCCCAGCAAGGCTGAGATCGCATTTGAGGACCGCAAGGATGGTTCCTGTGGTGTCTCCTACATCGTGCAGGAACCAGGTAGCTAGCTGGGAAAGGGCCAGAGAGATCTTGTGGGGAAGACCTCAGGTCAGCTGTCCCACATCTGGAGCCCTGCTGAACAATCTGGGATAATTACTACTCTTCAATTTTTTCTCATTCTGAATCATCAGAGGCCCAGCACGGTATAGTGCACAGAGAGCCGGCCTCAGATCCTAAAAGCCCTGAGTTCAAGCCCTGCCTCTAGCACCTACTGAATGTATGAGCCTGGGCACCTGACTGAACTCCCCAGAGCTCTGAGCGACTCTCTGAGAATGTAAGATGCAGAGAAGGTGCCAACTGAATTGGTACAGGGAATTTCCTTACCTGAGAATCCCTATATCAGTGAAATCACAGGTCTGGCCCCTATTCCTATGGATTTAACAATCACCATCAAACACAAACATTTCAATATGCAAAGGAAAACAAGAAAGAGGATTACATCAGAAACCATGAACTTTTGTTATATACAATTTGGTTTACATGTAGATTAAATTTAATAAGGTAGTAGTAGTTATGGCTCTCTAGGGCACTGCTGCCTCTGTTCCTCCCCATGACCCTAAGCCCTCTCCCCCTTCCTTCCTCCCTTCCCCCAAGATCCTTCTCTCCTTGGGATGCCTGTTGGGATATGGGTCGAACCAGAGTGTATCTGAGGCTTCTTCTGATTCAAAGGGCTTGTGATTCTTGCCCTATTCCATGTCCTCTGGGATACTGTGTTTGTTCACCTTAGATACATTGCCCTTGGGGCTTTGCCATGGTCCTAGTGGTCTGCTGTGGGAAGAGTAATAGGCTGGCCTTCGTCTGGGGGCCAGTTCTGAGATGGGCTTTATTTCTCCAGGTGACTATGAGGTCTCCATCAAGTTCAATGATGAACACATCCCCGACAGCCCCTTCGTGGTACCTGTGGCCTCCCTCTCTGATGATGCCCGGCGCCTCACCGTTACTAGCCTTCAGGTGTGAATGCTTTCTAGATTGTGGGGTTGGGGTACACTGGGGACTCCCTAGAAGAGGAAGGGAGCTGCCCCTAGAGATGCATCTAGCATCCCCAAATTTCTGTCTACATGGTACAGAACTGTATGATATTTAGAGAAGGCTCAGACCTTTGGCAACATTTCCTAAGCCCTCATTAAGTGCTCACCACTGGCTTAGAAACAAGTATTGACATTTAAAACCTCAGTTGTTTTTAACCACTTTTGATAGAAGCTTCCAGAAGATAGTACTTTACTGCCTTCTAAAACAGAGCATTTTGAATATAATTTAACTTTTCCTGGAGACTTGGGTCTTTACTGTGAACATCACTTTTTGGGCTGCTATAATACATGAGTAATGCTGACAGGTCTTTCTGGGCTATTAGCCTCTCTCCTAAATAGGCCCAGACTGATGTGATTGTTGAGGATTGCTGCTGCTTGTTTTCTTAAGTAGTTTTCCTCACCTTCTTCAGTGTTGGGCTATTAGCTGTCACTTTGTACATCTCTCAGTGGGCCTGCTGTTCACCACACCCCAGCTCTAATTTGCTATTCCTAAGCTACTATGGTAGAATATTCAAGGGAGGGCACGATGAATGAAGCAAGGTTATCTTTTTTTTTCCCTTTATTTCTTTGTTATTCTAAACTGGACAAATGAATTCAGGTCTTCTAATTTCATGTCCAGTGCTCTTTCTACCTTACCAATACTTTATAAATATATCCTTTGCCAACATAAGGTCTTGAGGGCAGAAAGGCAACATGGTAGAGTGTTTTTATCATTTAAAAAACCTTTCATAATTTCCTCACTTAACAAGCATTTTTTTTTCTCCTTCCCACATCCCCTCCCCAAATAAAAAACAAAAAACAAAAGGGGTAGCTAGGTGGTGCAGTGAATAGAGCCCTGATCCTAAAGTCAGGAGGACCTGAGTTCAAATCTGACCTCAGACACTTGACACTTACTAGCTGTGTGACTCTGGGCAAATCACTTAACCCGGATTGCCTTGCCCCTGCCCCCCCAAAAAGGGGAAAAAACCTTTATACAGTAATAAAAATGCATAGTCAAACAAAAAAAGACCAAAAAAATGGCATAGTATTAAGAGTACTGGACTTGAAGAAAGAAGACCTATATCTAAGTTCCTGATACTTCCTGACACCACGACCTTGGGCATATAACCTTTTTTGAGCCTGTTTCCTCATCTATAAAATAAGGATAAGCAAACTTGTGCTACTGACCTCAACAGGCTGTGAATAAAGTCTTAATTTACTTAATGTACTATGTAAATGTGGGAATAGCACTGAAGACAATGGTAGGCATCCACTACATGATGGAATGATCACCACCATCACCCTGAAGCCCTTCTTGAGTACCCAACATACAGAGCATAGCAATGACATCTGCAAAGAGAATTACCCAGACCTCTGCTCCTAGATGTGTAGCTCCCAATTGAATCTGGGTTCTTTTTGAACTCAGTGTTGAAGGAATGATGTCAAAGAGAGGGCCCTAGAGCCTGGGTAGCCAAGGGAAATCGGGAGGGCAGCATCCTAGGGATTGTTTTGGGTTGGGACCTTGCCCAGGCTCTGGCTAATTCTGGGTGTCAGGGGATCCAGTGGATGTTGAGATGTAGGGGTCTGGCTTATTTTTCTTATTGGCTTATATTTTTATCTGGCTTCATTGCAGGAGACTGGACTGAAGGTGAACCAACCAGCTTCCTTTGCAGTACAGCTGAATGGTGCCCGTGGTGTGATTGATGCCAGGGTCCACACCCCCTCAGGGGCTGTAGAGGAGTGCTACGTCTCTGAGCTAGACAGCGGTAAAGACATTGTTCTTCACCCAGTGCCACTATCTCATGCCCTAGGTCCCCATACCCTGTCCATCCAAATTCAGAATTGATCTGCTTACTACAGGCTGTTCTTGAGATACAAACCCTGGGGACTTCCTTTCCTGTCAAAATGGAAACATCTAGGCCCCACAACCCTAGGAGTATCTAACCACCTCCTCTGGGCAGGTAGGAATCAGGGAGGACTCATCTGTTGATCCCTTCTTCTCTACAGACAAGCACACCATTCGCTTTATCCCTCATGAGAATGGTGTCCATTCTATCGATGTCAAGTTCAATGGTTCTCACATCCCTGGGAGCCCCTTCAAGATTCGAGTTGGAGAGCAAAGCCAAGCTGGAGACCCAGGGCTGGTCTCAGCCTATGGTCCTGGGCTTGAGGGAGGAACTACTGGTAAGCACTGGACTTGGGGCTGGGCGCTAGTCAGCTGAGCACTTTAAGGGAAGAGGTAGAGCTAGAAAATGACACAGAAGTCCAGGAGGGCTGACGACTCCTTCCCATGATCACAGATGGTTCTACACGTCCACTCTTTCATTCTATAGGTGTGTCCTCTGAGTTCATCGTGAACACCTTGAATGCCGGCTCAGGGGCCTTGTCTGTTACCATTGATGGCCCCTCCAAAGTGCAGCTGGACTGTCGGGAATGCCCAGAGGGCCATGTGGTCACCTACACCCCTATGGCCCCAGGCAACTACCTCATCGCCATCAAATATGGCGGCCCCCAGCACATTGTGGGCAGCCCCTTCAAGGCTAAGGTTACAGGTGAGAGATTTCTTCAGCCTGGGACCCTACTCACCTTGCTGGTCTGGCATGGTTCTAGGAAGGCAGGGGTGGTGCTGTTGGGTGTCCTCTGGATTTATATTATTTCCCCCCCCCAAACTGTGATAAAATTAAACCAATTTGGCAGATGTATTTGTCTGCATTTAATCGGCAAACTTTCAGATTATAAGTGTGCCTTGCTTTATAGAGCAAACACATTCCTGAATAGTACTTTGTAAACCATTGGTGTTACTTGTTTGCCTTTGCCATTGTCTTCTGAGATATTTTAGAGAATCATGGGATGATAGGGTCATGGATTTAGAACTGGTCATCTAGTCAATGCCCTCATTTCATAGACAAAGGACCAGAGTCCAGCAGAGGTGATGTGATCGGCTGAGGGTCACACTGGTACAAAGTGGCAGAGGCTGGATTCAAGTACTGCTCCTTGGATTCCCAATCCCAGGCTCTTTTCACAGCCCCTTTCCTTCCTCCCCATTGGTTTTCATTTAGCAGTGCCTTAGCTTGCCTTGCAGTTTCCTTTCCCACCTTTTCTTCCAAAGTATTGAGATGCATCAGCAAACCATTATGTCCAACAAACAGAGCTGGTGGTTTCTGGAAACATTTGGGTGCATCTTTTTATAAAGCAAGAGTCTTTCTGTAAGGTAGTGCTGCCTTGGGTATTCAGGAAGTCATGGACTAGGTCTTATTTACATAGCTCTATTAGAAGCTTAGGAGTACAATATGCAAATGTGGATAAAATAAGATCAGATTTAGCTGCAGCCAAGAGTCCCGCACTACAGAAATTGGAGTTGCTGTTATTCTTGGGCCAGATGGTGTGGCTGGCATGGTGCAAAAACATCTCCATTTCTAGAGCTACAAACTTAAGTACTTACCATAAGAAAGTGGGTCGGTGGTAGGTCATTGCCTGGGAGGGGAATGGAATATTTTCTCCTACACATTTCTTCACTAGTAAAATGAGGGAATTAGACCTATTGGGGCTTCAGAAGACTTGAGCATAAAGAATGCCTCCTGCCCTTTTGGAAAAAGGTGGTGGACCACAGCTGCAGACATGGCCAATTTGTTCATTTTAGGAGAGAGTTCTGTTGGGAGGGTGGGGAAGAGAAGGTGAGGATCACTGGGAAGTGATATTAACTTTTTTGTAAAGTGTCAATAAAACATTCTTAAAGAAGTTAAGAGTTACATTTTAAAAAATTCAGACATTTAAAGGAGGAGATTGGATCAGATGAGCACTAAGGTCCTTTTCAACTCCAAATCCTATGAATGCTCTCTGGCTCAGCCCTGTCTCTGGGAAATTTCAAAGGCAAGACAAGTCCTACCCCAGGCAGGTTTCACTGGGAGCACAGCCCATTGGCTCTCTCTAGGGGAGAAAGCTCTTCTGCCCATCTGTCCTCTCGCCTCCCAAGGGGTCAGAGTCCATCCCTGCTCATGGTCCTTTTCCCAATCTCATCCCCAGGGCCCCGGCTGTCAGGAGGCCACAGCCTTCATGAGACCTCCACGGTGCTGGTGGAGACAGTGACCAAGTCATCCTCCAGCCGTGGCTCCAGCTACAGCTCCATCCCCAAGTTCTCCTCAGATGCCAGCAAGGTGGTGACCAGGGGCCCCGGGCTGACCAAGGCCTTCATAGGCCAGAAGAACTCCTTCACAGTGGACTGTAGCAAAGCAGGTAGGGCTGTAAAGGAAGGCCTGGGGGCTGTGTGAGATACTGGGAGAACGGGAACAATACTGAAGGGGGTTAGAGGGTTTGGGGGGTTACAGAGTTGCGTAAGAGATGGAGAATCAGTGTTCTGGGTGTGAGTTCCTTCCTTTTCTCCTATTGTCTAGGCACCAACATGATGATGGTGGGTGTACATGGGCCCAAGACTCCCTGTGAGGAAGTATACGTGAAGCACATGGGAAATCGAGTGTACAACGTCACCTACACTGTCAAGGAAAAGGGGGACTACATCCTCATTGTCAAGTGGGGAGATGAAAGTGTCCCAGGCAGTCCCTTCAAAGTCAATGTGCCCTGAGCCCCCAAACTGCTTCCCCCAGCCCCACACCCTCCCTGGCTAAAAACACACACACACACACACACACACACACATACACAACACACACACACACACACACACACACAGATTTCCAATACAGACATGTGCAGATGCAGAGACACACCCACATACATGAACACCTGATTTGGGGAAAAGGCCTGTCCTTGGACTGGGGGAGCTGAATGAACAGATTCTCCCACTGACCCCTCTGGGAGAATAGGGGAACTTTGTCTGCTGATTGAAGACATTGTCGATCCCCTAGAATGTGATTCTGGTAGGATGAGTGGAGACCTCATTCTCCTCACTCCTAACCAGGGCCAGAGGGCTAGTGGGCAGGGACATAGATTGACTGAGCTGGGGGAATTCAGGGGGGTGCATGTGTGTGATTGTGTGTGTGTGATTGCTCCAAAGTGCACTGATAACTAAGACCCTGGGACAGCTCCCCCTGCCTCCCCTCCCCAAACTTTTCTAGGACTCTTCCCCCCATCCCCCGAAGACTGTGCCTTGCCCCTCTGACAGCCAGACGTCTATGGTGCTAAGGACTCTTAAGAAGCTAAAGAAGAAAAACCATTCGGAGAAAAGAGTACAGATGGAGAAATAACAGCACCCTGGCTGGCCCTGGACTCAGAGGGTTTTGTACACTTCGCCCAGCCCAGCTTTCTTGGGGCCTGGTTTTTTTCTTGTTGTTATTTTTAATTGTTGCACAGCTCTGCCCCAATGGGGGCCTTTTGTACACTTCGCGCAGCCCAGCATGGAGCTACTTGGGTAAAAAATCATCAAACATGCCCAAATAAAGTATGGCCTGTCGCAGAGGCTCTGACTCTTCCTTCCATAGGGTCTTTCGTCTCCCTGCCCTCTTTTACCTACTGAGCCATGGTGTGTGGCTTCCATTCTTTTCTCCTTGGGCCCACATGCCCAATTGAAGGGTACCTGAATTTTATAAAGAAACATCCTTTCCTTCTCTGTCCCATCCTGTCCCATTACCCTCTACTTGGTTTTAGTGACACCCTTCATTTTAATTCAACAACAATATATATATATGTATGTATGTAAATATGTGTGCACATATATACATTATATATATATATACATATAAACACACACACATATATACACATGTATCAGTTCCTATGTCCAAGGCACTGAGGACATGAAGACAAAATGAAAACCACTCCTGCCCTCCAAAGCTGCCATTCCAGTCTGTCAAGATTTCTGGATTCTGACTGTGATCCAATGAGTTAGCTCCCAGTTTTCTGTTATCTGCAGATTTGAACACTGTGCTATCTATACCTTAAATCAAGTCAGTGATAAAAATGTTAAAAAGCACAGGGCCAAGCACAGATCCCTGGGGTGCTCCCTTGGACAATGCCTACCAGGTTGACATTGAACCACGAGTACAGCCTGTTCTGAATCTCTCTATTATCCTCTAATCCACATCTCTGCATATTTGTCACAAGACTGGTTGGAGTACTTTTATCAAATGCTTTGCTAAAATCTAGATAAACTATAGCTGTCTTTGTTCTTGTGCAGTTGGACATTTTTATTCAATGACAATGAAGACTTACATAATATGCTTGTCAACTTTGCAGATGATGCAAAATTGAGAGGGATAGCTAACATTCTGGATGGCAATCAATATCTAAGAGATTATTTTCAGGCTATAATGTTGGGCCAAGTTTAATAAAATGAAATTTAACAGAAATACATGTGAACTCTTACACTTGGGTCTAAAAAAATCAGTTTCACAAGTACAAGGTGAGAGAGATGCAAACTAGGTAGCAGCTTGCTCGAAAGATCTGGAGGATTTAATGAGTCAACAATGTGATATACAAGCCCAAAAAGACAATGTGAATTTAGGCTTCGTGAAAAGAGGCATGATGTCCAAGATTAGGGAAATATTAGTTCCTGTGAGCACTGCCTTTGCCAGAGCATATTTTAGGAAGGATGTTGGTAAACTGAAGAACATTCAGAGGAGACTAGCAAACATGTCATTTCATTATTTTTTATTTTTATTATTAAAATAATAATTTTTATTATTAATTTTTAACATTTTGAATTGCAAATTACATCCCTCCCTCCAGCCCCTTTCCACCTTGAGAAAGCAAGCCATTTGAAATCAATTATACATGTGAAGTCATGCAAAACATATTCCTATATTAACTATATTGCGAAAGAAAATATAGCAAAAAAAGGGAGAAAAATAAAGAAAGTTTAAAAGTATACTTCAATATGCATTCAGAGTATCATTCTCTCTCTGATGGAGGATAGTATTTTTCACCATGGGTCCTTTGGAATTGTCTTAGATCATTTTCTTGATCAGAGTAGCTAAGTCTTTAACAGTTGATCATCCTTTTTATTTTTAAAGTTTTAATTTATTTATTTTTACTTTTCAACATTCACTTCCATAAGCTTTTTTTTTTTTAAGGCAACTGGGGTTAAGTGACTTGCCCAGGGTCACACAGCTAGTAAGTGTCAAGTGTTTGGTCTGAGGCCGGATTTGAACTCAGGTCCTCCTGACTTCAGGGTCAGTGCTCTATCCACTGTGCCACCTAGCTGCCCCCATGAGCTTTTGAGTTTCAATTTTCTCCCCTCCCTTCCCGTCCTCCGCCTCAGTGAACATGTTAGAAGGGCCTCATCTTCCTCTTACACGAGGACTGAAGGAACTGGGAGATGTTTAGCCTGGAGATGACTCAGTGGGGATGTAGCAGCTATCTTTGAGTCATTTAGAAGAATTCCATTTGTTCAGCATTGCCCCAGAGGGCAGAATGAGAAGCAGCTAAATGGCACAGTGGCTAAAGTGCCAGGCATGGGAGTCAAGAAGACCCGAGTTAGAATCCTTCCTCAGACACTTACCCTGGACAAGACACTTTACGTCTCAGCCTCAGTCTTGTCATCTATAAAAGCAGGGGGTTGGACTCAGCAGCCTCTAAGATCTCTTTCAGCCCTAAATCTAGGATCCTATACTTCAAGGTGCAGATTTCTGCTTAATATGAGGAAAAATCTCTGAATCACTAGTTGTCCAAAAGTGGTATAGGCCTGTCTTAGGATTCAGCAGATTTCCCCTCACTGGATGTCTTGAGGAAGAGGCTGAAAGACCA
Source organism: Vombatus ursinus (assembly GCF_900497805.2). Lineage (NCBI taxonomy): Eukaryota > Metazoa > Chordata > Mammalia > Diprotodontia > Vombatidae > Vombatus > Vombatus ursinus. Next base: position 5,597,778 of record NW_020954617.1, read on the forward strand.
TTTGTCAGGTATGGGTTTTTTTAAATTAATTTATTTTGATTTGTCAACAATAACTTCCATATGCTTTTGTGTTTAAAATTTTTCTCTCCCTTCCTCCCCACCACCCTCCCCTATATATATATATATATATATATATGTGTGTGTGTGTGTGTGTGTATATATATATATATAT
>NW_020954617.1:5597982-5602085 GCF_900497805.2 Vombatus ursinus
CCTATTAAACATCAGATTAGTGATGTTGTAAGTAAAAATTAGAACCAACAGGAGGAACCACCAGAAAGAGGAAACAAAACTCAGAAGAGAAAAAAAATAGCAAATAGTATGCTTTGATCTGCATTCAAACTCCATAGTTCTTTCTTTGGATGTGGATGGCATTTTCCATCACAAGGCCTTTGGAAATGTCTTAGATCCTTGTATTGCTGGGAAGGGTTAAGTCTATCAATATTAGTCATTGCACAATGTGGCTGTTATTGAGTACAATGTTTGTCAGGTATGTTTTTGAGGAAATTTTTGTTCAGGTAGGGTTTGGATAAGATAGTCTCTAAGGTGGCTGTCATCTAGGAGAGGCCGGGATTCTGTAAAGTCACTTCCCCTTTGTTCCTCAACTCCCTAATCTGTAAAAGAAGAGGACTGTACTAGAGAGCTGAGGTGGCCCAGTAGATAGAGGTCTGGGCCTGGAGTCAGAAGACCTGAGTTCAAATAGTACTGTGGCTCTGGGCAAATCACTTAAGCTCAGTTTCCTCAACTGTAAAATGGGGATAATAGCAGCACATACTTCTCAGGGTTGTTCACAACAACACTCAGGATTGTTGTGAGGATCAAATGAGATAATACTTGTAGAGCTCATAGTGTAGTGCCTGGCACATAGTAAGTAGTTAATAAACGCTAATTCCATTTTATTCCCAGCTATAAATATATGATTCTAGTTTCCTATACAATCCTCCTTTTGTATCTGACTGTGTATTTGGAAATGCTTTTTTTGGGTGTTTTTCAGAATAAAAAAAACTAAAAATAAATAAATCAACATTCCTGAGCCTGGCCAAGTGGTACAGATGGAAGCCTGATAGCCTGTCACTGCGAGAGGGAGCAGAGGAGGCAGAAAATTGTTTTGCCCAGTGTGGATTTCAGGGAAACTTTCCCAGAGAGGAAGAAGAGGGAATGAAGCCGTCCAATATTCCAGCACTCTGAGGAGGACAGATTGCTGCTCAACCTGCTTTCCTTTCCTCCCTCTAATGGAGGAGGGAAGGAGAAACAAAGAGGGCTCCCCAGGCCTGACAGCAATAAAGAGTGTGGCCCTATGCGAGGTCTCCCCACCCTGGTTAAAAATTGTGGTTATATATATTTACATAACACATACAATACTAGATTATATATTATGTAAGTCACATATTATATGGTCAAGATATTTATAATGGCACTTTTTGTTATAGCAAAGAACTGGAAACAAAAGTAGATGCCCATCAATTAGGGAATGGCTCCACAAACTGTGGTACAAGGATGTAACAGAGTATTTTTGTTGTTGTTCAGTTGTTTCAGTCGTGCCCAATTCCTCGTGACCCCATTTGGGCTCTTCTTGGCAAAGATAATGGAGTGGTTTGCCATTTCCTTCTCCAGCTCATTTTACAGATGAGGAAACTGAGGTAAACAGGGTTAAGTGACTTGCCCAGGGTCATACAGCTAGCGTCTGAGGCTCTATGCACTGCAACACCTAGCTGCCCCACACAATGACTACAACAAAGTAAAAGTAAAGAACAACCACGAAACAATCAAAAGTAGATGTGGCAACATTACAAAGAACAAACGTCTCCAAAGCAACCCTTTGCACAGGTGGGAGGTCACGGGTGTTACATCCCAAGTATTTTAAAAGGGGCTTTTGTTTTTCTTGCTGAGTGGGGAAGGGGGTTAGGGGAGGGAAAGAAGACAAATCAAATCTCCTTTTGAAAAAAAAATTTTTTAAAGTTATTTGTTATATAGAATGGCTCCCTGTGACAGGGAGGAGGGATACTCGGGGGAAACGCGACCTACAAAAGATACCAATAAAATTTGTTTATAAAGTTTAAAAGCCATCCCTGACTCTTTGCATTTGGGGGATCCTCCCCTCCCCAGTTCCCCCCCCTCACCCCTAGTGTCTCTCGGGGCGCATGAATACCCTCCCACTTCCAATCTTCCAGGGCTAAGTAGAAAACAGAGCCCTGTCTCAGCAGTCAAAGTAGCCCCGCTCCTGCCTCTCCCACCTCCTACCTGTGAAACGAAGAGGTCGGTCTATGATTCCTCTGGGCTCCCTCCCATCTCTACATCGGCGATCCTCAGATCCTACCAATATGGCCTTGGCCATATTCTCCAATCATCTTCGAGGGCGTGCTAGGACGCTACTTCACCGGTACCTCCCCGAGAGGTTTATTGGCCGCAAGGAGCTCTGGGAATGGTAGTTTCACTGGCGGAAATTGCTCGATTCGGCGCAGGCGCGGCGGAACTCCGAGACCCGGGGCTAATCACACGCCTGCTCAGAGCGAGGGCGGAGGGAGGAGGCAGTCGAGAACAGCCAGCCACTAGCAACGCGCATGTGTCGAGGGGGAAGGTTGCCGCCCCCCACCCCCACATTGTGGCGAACTAAGGGGGCGGGCAGTGGGGGGAGCCAACGTGGGAGGCGCTTCCACCTTTCCGCCGCTCTTGGGGGGCTGTGTGAGACGGCAGCCTAGCAGCATCTAGCATGGCTGGGCGAGGGAAGCTGATCGCGGTGATTGGAGACGAGGACACCGTTACCGGTTTCCTGCTGGGTGGCATCGGAGAGCTCAACAAGCACCGCCACCCGAACTTCCTGGTGGTGGAGAAGGACACAACCATCAATGAAATCGAGGACACCTTCCGGTACGGTGGCCCGTGAGGCCCCTGTCGGGTTCTACCCCTGCGGGGGGTGGGGCGAGATGGGAGCGGGGCTGCCGGGGACCGGGGAGAGGGAGAAGACGAGTGGGGAGAGACTTTGCGTCAGCCACCGAGAAGCCTCTCCTTCCGAGTCAGAAGTGGTTTCGGTCCCTTCCTGCAAGTAGACCCCGAGCACCCCCAGGCTTGGACGCAGGGCCCCCCGAGCTCTGCAGGGGGTCAGTCACCCCATCATAGGACAGCGCTTCAGAGAAGAAAGGGGCCGGCGTCGTTCTGGGGTGACCGATAGCTCCTGCCCGTGGGGTTCCCCCTCTAGGCCAATGCAGGCCCCCCTTGCCCCCGCTGCATGTTTTCTAGGGACCCCCGGGACGCCCCTTTTAGTCGCGCTCTGCGAGGACAGGAACAGGGCTGTGCGCACAACACTCAGTCACATGCAGACAGTTCCAGGCCTCTGCCCTCTCTCCGGCCCTGACGTCTGTGAGCCATCCCCTGGTAATAATTCCTCCAACTTTCCGTTAGAGCTGGAGGAAACCTTAGAGGTCATCTAGGCCAGCCCTCTCTTTTTCCAGAGAAGCTAACTCGAGGCCCAAAAGGTTAGTTAATATGCTGAAGGTGACGCAGGCAGTAAGGGCCAGAACCAGGATCTGAGCTCCCAATTCCAGACCCTGGCCTCTCTTATCATGCTGCCTTTCCAATCCCAACGCCTTTGTTTTTTGAATGAGGAACCTGATTTAGATTGTACACTGGTTGTAGGCAGGCACTACTATCTTTTGCTTCTTTTTGTTATCGCCTGGGCTTAGTATTATAGAGCTTAATAAATGTTGACTGATCGATTTGAGGCCTAGGACACCAGTGTTAGTGACCAGCAGAGCCTGAGTTCAAACCCATGCTCTTTGACTCCAAATCTAGGAATCCTTTTGCATATAATTAGGGCCAGATTCCATATTATCCCATTGCTGAGAGGCCAGATAGTCTTGGATGACTCTCCTTCCTCAGATTTCCATTTTTTCTGATTGTTTTCCCCTCTGCAGTAACATCATAACTGTAAGGGGAGGTTACTGAACCTAGGTAGTATTGTGGTGACCAGTTTTACTTTCTTGTATCTCCTTTACCCCATTCCTTCTTCAGAGCCCATGTCTCTGTAGTAGTGCCTGTTTTTCCCCAAACAGCCAAGTCCCAGAGTTTCGGGCTCTGGCTAGTTCCTGCTGCTTGAGGCCTGCTAGGTCCAACTGTGCCTCACAGCGGTGGCCCTAGGGTGGGATTCTTGTGCCGTAAGAAACAGAATGTGAAATCCTTGGAGCAAAGCAACCATGTCCCTTTTCTAACTTGACCCCTTTTTATACCCATTATTTTTTTCAGTTGGTCCTAGACTCCTGGTTTCCAGGTCTGGTTTGGTTCTATTTCTGGGAGGCGGGGGGGGGGGGGGGGGGGGGGGG
>NW_020954617.1:5602103-5606808 GCF_900497805.2 Vombatus ursinus
TAACAAGGAAAAATGAGTTCGAGGGGAATTGATAGAGTTTTTCATTTGTTCACTTTTTCCCCAGCAGAACTAGAACTGAGTCACTTAGAGGCAACATCTATTGATTCTCTTTTTCTAGTGCAGCTTCCTCTTCTCTGATTTCCACAGATTTTTGTCTGAGTTCCTCTATCACAGCCCTTACTCTGTATGTTTCATGTATACATTTCCGGGATCCTCCCCCACCTGCCTCACAACTTTAGGAGTGAAGATAGATTAGCCTGCATAAGTTCCCTGGATTTGACTCTCTTCCTTTCTCTTTGCCAATCCCCCTCCACAGGCAGTTTCTAAATCGGGATGACATTGGTATCATCCTTATCAACCAGTATATTGCTGAAATGGTACGGCATGCATTGGATACCCACACACGCTCAATACCTGCTGTTTTGGAGATTCCTTCGAAGGAACATCCCTATGATGCAGCCAAGGACTCCATCCTACGTCGCGCCCGAGGCATGTTCACTGCTGAAGATCTCCGCTAAGGGACACCCCATATCACCCTTCCCTACATATGTCACATTCCACTACTGAAATAAAGGGGGGAGGGCTCATGGTACTTGCTATTTTTAGGGCCCTGGAGTAAAACTAAGACAGAATGAAGACTGGAAAACATAAAGCCCAGCTCCTCAAATGTTCCCTCTTCTTCCATTGCCTCTTCCTTCTCCCAGTTGATTTTGTGCCGTCTTAATTTGTGTGTCTTCATGTCAATGCTAAATTAAAATTCATTTCTCCAGCTATCTTTTTTGGGTGGTTTTGGGGACATATCAACAGTGTGTCTGCTTCGGAAAGGGAGGCCAAAGTTGGGCTTGATTTCTCCCTGAGCTGCTGTTTCCAGGGCTAGAAAGAGACTGTGGGGCTCAGAAACCTGGGAGCAAGCTGAAAGTAGCTAGATTAGAGAGAGGCCACAACCCTTGTGGTTGTGGGACTAGGATCTCCTTCTTCCAGGCCTGGACCTTAGAGGTCATCTAGTCTACCCAAACCATTTTACAGGTGAGAAAACAGGCCCAGAGAGATGCAGTGACCCTTTGCCTAAGGTCACACAAGTCACATGGAATCCACATGAGGCTCAGTAGTACCGGTCTAGTTAGAGGATGAGAATCACAGTACGATGTTAAGAGTGAGAAAATGAACCTTGCTCCCAGGACCAAGGACATCACCTCCATTAGGGTCAGGGATACTTCCTAGAGTGTGCCTCCATCCCAGGGGCTTCTAGGAAGGGAAGGGAATGGGAACCCTGCCTAGCCAGAGGGAAGGGCAACATATGGAATCCCTGAGACTGTATGAGGTGAGGCCTGGTTGCCAAGGCAACTGCTGTCCTTGAGGCTGTTGCTGCCTTAACCTCTCAGGTGGTGTGTCCACCCCTTCAGTTGCCATAGCCCAGGTAGCCCTTCTCCCCCAGCCACCATGGCACGGCATCTCAATATGGACACGCAGCGACAAAACTTCTGGAAGGAAGAATACCTAAAGGAGATGAAGTTGCGTTGTGATTGGCACCGAAAGTATGGGGCAAAGGTGAAAGCCAAGCAGGTGGCCAGGGATGCCACAAGAAAGGTCTTTAAACTGCCTACCTTGGGCCCTAAGGCCCCACCTTCTCCTCCACCTCCACCAAAAGAGCCTGCCAAACCCCCTACTCCCCTCAAGGAGGCTCCTGCAGAGACAGAGATGTTCCCAGTGCCACCTGAAACACGGGAACTGCTGTACCATGGAATCTCTCATGATTTCCAGGGTCGATTCAACTACTTGAAAAACCGCACAATTGCCAAACCAGAAGAGCGTTATCTCTTTCCTGTCACTACCAACTTCACTTACGGCTGGCAGTTGGGTAAGACCGCATCCCTAGAAAAACTCACAGACCACCCTCCCCTAGTCTCCTAAACCACTCTGTGGCTCCTCACCTCCCCATTTTCAAACTTGTACCTTGTAGTGCTACTGCTGGGGTTCAGGTAAGGGTAGAAAGGCGGGGTAGTAGGTGAAAAAGTAAGGAAGCCAATCCCCCGCTTCTGGCTCGTGCCATCTTCTCATTCATTCTCATCACTCCCACCCCCAACACTGAGTAGAGCTTATGCTACCACTATTTGTAAAGGGATTCTTCCCCTGGCAGATTTGTGGCCTGGGGAAATACACGAAGGCCACCGTGTGGGATGGCACTCCACTTTCATTATCCTTGTCGTCCCCTTATACACACCAGCTTCCCACAGCCATTCAGAGCCCTCCTTTTAATATCTAATGAAGCAGGAGTCACGTGTGCAAATCGTCTATGACTCACAAAGCAAGTTTCCCCCACTCTCCTCCCCTTCTTACTCCCAAGCTGTTTTCTCAGGAGCCCATCCCCAGGTTTTGCCCTCTCTTCTCCCAGGCCCCTCAGTGGAACGAAACCTGGTCTCCTGTAAGACGTGCCGGATAGAAACCTTCTTCCGCAAGAATGGGGCCTTTGCGCTACTCGACCCCAAGGACGTAGCCCTCTGACCTTGGGCTTGGGGGAAGGGTGGGAAGGGAAAGCAGGGAAACAGAGATTACATGCCCTCAGGTGGGGCAAAGCTGGCTCCCTCTGTGGTGGGTGTGTGTGTCTGGGTCTCCTGGGCCCTCGCGGTTGGTTAAATCCCTGGCCTTTCTGTAATTCTGGCCAACGACGACCTCTGACTTCCCACCATCAGGGAGCTCTCCATTGCCTTTCTCCCCACTGCCCCTTTGAGCACTGACCCTCTTCAGGTCCCAAGAGGGCTGGAACAGAGCTGGGAGGAGTGGATTCTCCCCAATCATTTGAGGTTGAAGTAGCTCCTGGAAATTTCTAGTGTTCCTGGGGAAGAGACAGCCACTGTAAACTCATACACCAAAAGACCTTTCCCTTACCCACAGCCCAGGAAAGACATATCCTATATGAGTTCTCTTTCTGGGCCTGGAACAACCCAACCTCTCACCTCTCCCATTGGGCCTGCAGTAACCCTGTCCTTTCCTTGTGTCGCTGCTCCAGCTGCTCCCGCAAGGCACACCTCTGTTGGGCCACATCGCCCTGGTGGGTTAGAGACTGGCTGAGCCCACAGGTCTCTCTACAGAGCCAGGACACTCAGCGACAGGTGGCAGCAGCAGAGTACTTTTTCCCCTCAGCCCACCTTCCCTATAGCCCACCACCAAGAATGAGTTGAGATCATGTCCTTTCTCCTTCCCTTCCCTCCTCTCCCTAGGGTCTTGCCTGCATCCAGGGCTGGGTGGTAGTAAGTGAGGACCCCAGGAGGTCTCCCCCTGAGCGTCGGTTCCTGGTGATGCACAGGCACTCCTGGACCTGAAGATGGATGAGGGCATTGTCCCAGGAGCTGAGGTGCTGAGGACCTGGCCCCTAAGGCCCACTTGCCCTCAGGGCATCTCTTCACTTCCTCCTAAACTCTAGTCATGTTCTCTTCCTCCATACCATCTGGCAGGCCCTCTTACCCGAAGCCGTTGCAGCTCTCGATTCCTCTGGTGCCTTCTCCCGGCCTCACCCTGTAGCTCCAGAAACCTTTTCAGGGTGTTCTCTTGCTGTTTTGGAGTGAGACCCAGGAAAGCCAACTCCTTGCTAGGGGGATTGGGGTGACATTGCTGCAGTGTAGAAGAAAAACGGGGAATTCCTCTGTCTAGTCACGTCACCCACCAATAGGACAGAAACAGCCATTCTCAGATAGCTTTGTCCTTATACATCACCATTATCCTTACCTTGAGCTCTGCAGCCCCATGAGTTGGTAATAGGGATGGTGGCTGAAACCGACCAACTTCCAAGCCCTTCAATCTGCTCCCAGCTAGGCCTGGTCCCTGTTTGACAGCAGCTCCCAGGGCCTGCTGGCTCTGCACCCTCAGCGTCCCCAGCTGGCCTGCTTCACATTCCCTGAGTCTCTGCTGTGCGGGGGTCTTCAACAGTTTGCCTTCCTGACTTGGGAGCCACTGCCCTCCTGGTCCAGCCCCCGGCCTCACCTGGCTGTGGAGCTGTGGGGTGGCCTTTCCCAGGGACCATGGGATTTCTCTTCCCCAGGGGAATGCAATTGCCTTTCCTTGATCCCATGGGGTCTTATTTCCCTGGGGTTGCAGCATTCTCTTTCCATGGGACTGTGGGTACTCGGCTGGGTGGAACAGTGGGAGATCGTCTTTTGGGGACTGTTTAGTCTCCTTTCTTTGAAATGGAATGAGAATCTCTCCCTGAGGCTGTGGGTTCTCCTTTCCCCAGAATTTTACAATATCCCCTTTCTGGAACTGTAAGACCTCTTCTTCGAGGAACTTCAAGTTCTCCCCTTCCAGGGAATGTAAGGACTGACTTCCTTGAAACTGAAAAATCTGTCTATAGAGCTGTTTCTCCCTTTCCTGAATCTGTGGGATGTTGTCATGCTGAGCCTGGCCCATCTTCCCTTGCTGAGCCTCAACAGGCTTCTCCTTTAGGACTTGGGGAATCCTCCCTTTGTGAGCCTTTGGAAGCTCCCTCTGGGCCTTTGGGGTCTCCTCCCTCTGAGCTTGGGAAATCTCCCCTCTTTGTACTTTTGGGGTCTCCACTTGAGTCCAAGGAGTCTCACCTCTCTGGACTTTTGGAGTTTCCTCCCTTTGAGCCTGGGTAATCTCTTCTTTCTGGGCCCATGGAATCACCTCTCCCTGAGCCCTTGGGGTCTCATTCCTCTGGGCCCAGAGAATCTCCCCTCTTTGTGGCTTTGGG
>NW_020954617.1:5606948-5612728 GCF_900497805.2 Vombatus ursinus
GATATGTTGGGTCTGAATCTGGGATCTCTCCATTTTTTGAGCCTTTGGGGACTCCTCTCTCTGGACCTTTGAGGTCTCCTCCCTCCAGCTCTGGGGGCTTTTTCCTTTATGCCCCCTGGGGGTCTCTGTGCCCACTAGTGCCTGAGTTTCTGTTCTTTCCTGATCAGAGCTAGCCCCCTTCTGTAAGCCTTCCAGTTCAGGGAGGGGCCATAGCTCCCCAGGCTTGAGAGTTTCTGGAGAATATAGAATTCATGATGGTGGCTGGTAGGGCCCCTCGGCCCTGAATTCTGGGAGGTTTCTCCTTGGCCTGGGTCCTGGGAAAAGACATATATGTTGGAACCTGGCTTGTTTACAGTAATCCCTACTGAGACTCTGGGCCCTCAAGCCAGGGACCAATGTCCTCAGAAGACTTGGAAGGAAGGTTAGGAGCATACTAAGTTCTATGAGGCAAATCTCTACTTCCACACCAGCTATCCTGCTCTCTCCCGGATTTTTGTCTTAATCCTAAAAAAGGATTTCCATTTTATAAGGTATAATAGGGAATTTCTGCTTTGATCCTTTCCTGACTACCTTCCATGTTTCCCCCACTTCCTCATGGATCCCCTTGTGGCCTGGTAGAGGACAGGCCCAAACAACATCCCACTACACTGCCAATGATTCCTCCCCTCCCATGGGGAGCAGATGGTGCTGAGACCCCCTGAGCCTTCCCCTCCCCCCAGATCCAATATGAATAAGGACCTCTGCAATTGTCCCCTCCCCACTTTAATCTTTTTTGTCTGACTGGGCTTCCCTTGTCCCTGGAGATGCTCTCAGCTGTCATGTCAGGTTCTAGTATAAATCCTGAAGGAAGAAAGGGAAGGAAGGGTATTAGGAGGCTTTCCATTTCTGCCAGCTCCTCTCCCCTTCCCCAAGTACCATTTCCTCTGCAGGAGGCTGGAGGACATCTGGGGACACTGAATTACAGAATCCTAGGGAAGTTTTATTGTCCACAAAGATGAGGAAGGGGGAAGGCATCACCCCTTGGTGATTGTTGAGGCCTTGGAGAAGAAAGATAGTGTGAATTATGTTTGCCTTAATCCAGATTATCCCCAAACTGTGTTAGCCTTACAGCTTTCCCCATAGGGCCTTGCATGTGGCCCTCCTTAGTTTGAGAGCCGAATGAGATTAGCTCCAAGGAAGAATGTATAAAGGACTATTTGCTGAGGTTTATGCTCTGTATCTTTGCTGCTGGCTCTGAATTCAGGGTCCTCACTTTGATTATGTCTATTGGCTTCCACCTCCCTTTTATTTTATTCTCCTAGAAGCAGGACAGGGGGAGAGTTCTTGGGTTCTGAAGCTGGGGTGTTTACTTGGCTCCTCCTCCCCAGGCTGTTCTCTCTGGCTTTCCTCAGGCATACTTTCCAGCTCCAAGGTATCAGCCTTGAGAGAAGTCCCAACCTCAGGCTCTGGCCCTTTGAGGAAAGAGGAAGTAACTGTCACCCAGTTAATGGCAGACCCACAGCTACCCTCTCTTTCTAACAGATCTGGTCACTTACCAAGTGTTGCCCATCTTAGCTTTCCAGGGCTCCCAAACCTCTGATCTGACTCTGTGCCACCTTCAGCTCTGGCTATACCCAGCATCACTGCAAGGCCTTTAGTCTGCCATCTACAGCCAAACCAGAACACTGTGGGTGACCTGATAGGAAGCTTTGGAAAGACGGAATGAGATGGGAGAATGGGATGGGCAATATTGGCCTCTCCTTCTCCAGGTTTTATCATCTACAATTATCTGTCTCTTGAATGGCACCTCCAAATATATACACATCCATATACACCTTCTGCGGTCCTAAACCCTATTTCCAAGACAGGACCTAGGGCTTAGGACAAGGAAGCCTTGCCTTCTCTAACCCCAACTTGTGGCTATAACAAGTTCTGCCTGGCCTATCTCCCAGGAAATAGGCCTTATTCTGCCTTGGCCTCTCTTAGGAATAGAAGCATGGTGGAACAAGTTGAAGCCAGGACTGAGACCGAATTAGAAGAGAGTGGGAGGGGAAGTCCAAAATGAGACTTCAGCATTTAGTACAACCCCTTCATTTTACAGATGAGGAAACTGAGGCCTAGGGAAATGAAATAACTTGCTCGTGCTCATATACCTAGTTAGTACCAGAGCCTGGGATTAGAGTATAGGTGTCATGACTCCCAGTCCTTTCCACTACATTACATCATCTCTCAAAAACATCCCCTTTGCTCAGAAGGTTTGATGCCAGGGTCCCCTTGGTCTGAGGAGGGCACCTCAGGGCATCTGTGGGAGATAGGAACGAGCCCTAAGTACATGAGAAGGCTTAAGTAAGAGATAGTGCTGGGAATAAATGGAAGAGGGAAAGGGTCTACTAGGTGCAGACTCTTGAGGGTGGGGAAGTACCAGAAACCATTAAAGAGGACTCACTTTTCCAAAAGCTGTTGACTTCGCTTCCGGATATCCTTCTCCTGAGCCAGAGACCAGTGCCAGGGATGCTGGGGAGGAGATGCTGAAGGGGGCTAAAGGCGACAATCCACCTTAGGAATCAGACTTCTACCCTATCCTCATTCTCTTGCCTCCTCCTTTCAGCTGTAGATCTCTTCCCCAAAACAGCCTGAAGGGGAAGCAGAAGGCTCTGATCTTCCCCTAAGCTTTTGCAGCCATCCTTGAGGAAATCGACAAAACTAAAGAATCCCAGAATTTGAGATAAAAATGGCACTAGAGCTCATCCAGTCCCTACCCCTTGTCAACCATGATAACAGACCTGAACCTGAACAGACTAGAACCCAGGTCTCCTGACTCCCAATTCAGAGTCTATCCTACCCAGACCCCAGGACTCTCTTGCCTAGGGAGTCTGTCACCCAAATAAGAAATAGTTGGGTCAGCCACTTCTACCATAGTTCTGAGCTCTGCTCCTAAAATAGTGGAGGCCATAAGTGATCAATCACCAACTGAGTTATTAATCCTGGAGGTAAAAGCTTAAGGAAGGCTGTTGAAGGACAGGACCTTCTGACTCATGGTCCTGATGAGACCCAGAGAAATGGAGCATTAAAGAGACACTACCCTAGTGTCTGAATTTTTACCATCCATCTCCCCAGGAGACTTCAAAGCTTAGCCTTCCTTTTTTGACCTAGGTCTTCTCCCACTAAGCTGCCCTGTCTCTCTTCTGCTAGGACCACCGCCTCCTCCCTGACCTATCTCTTCCCTTTTCACCCCCAACTCACCAGCTCCTCTTCCCCACCAGCCCAGATGCATGGCTCCTGGTTATGGTTCTCTGAGCTCCTGGCCCCATCCCAAGGTCCTCTAAACTGTCCCCAGCGAGGCCAGAAAAGACTGAGTCCAGCCCCAGTCAGTAGTTCCAAGTCCCATAGAACCTGAGGGAAGGTGAAAGATGGAGGGATGCAGGGAAAAGATGTGTGTTCTGGAGGGTGGGGATGGGTCCTTCCTTGGTGCCCCATACCTGTTCCTGCTCCTGCCGTCTCTGCTCCATCTCCAGCAGCACCAAAGGTAACTCAAGCTCCTGAGGGCAGTTGGCGCCACGTACCTGAGAGTTCCCAACAGTGGGGTCAGGCCCCAACCCTGGCCTCGTACCTGGCACTTTGCTCTCCCTTCCCCACCTCTGCCTACCTGCTGCACTGCCACAAGGAGTTCATCAAACCTGGCAGGGGCCTGGAAGAGCTGCTGGTAGAGAGCTAGTATTTGCCCTGAGGGGAAGGGAAGTTGAGGCTCTCGGAACACCGTATCTGACTCCATGGGGTTAGTGAAGCCCCTTGCCTGCCGTCTCATGAAACCTGAGGATACAGATGCACCTGTGCCCCCCCTCCCAACCGCTCTCCAAGGACACCCCTGATGGACCCCCTCCCCTGTATGCATCTGAAGCTGGAAGAGAAGACCCTTTCTCACTAGGGGAGTCCTCCCTCCAGAGCTTCCTCGATGGCCCTTAGGAAATGTGGGAATGATGGCGAACAGGAGAATCAGGGAAGAAAAGAAGGGACAATTCTATCCCGTCAATAATGCAGAGGTCTCTGACACCTGAGCTGACCTCCTGGAGAGGCCCCGTTTGGGGGCAGGGAAAGAGGAACCCAACTAGACAGTTCAGTGTCATGCTCCACTGCCCTATTTTATGGAAACTTTATGGTTACACTGGGGAAAACAAAGTTTCCCAATCCCTTCACCAGTGGTTTGTCAAGGAAACAAAGAATTCCTGGAGAATTCTGAGGACAGAAAAAATGTGTTTATGCATGTGTGTACTTGTAGCTACTGGAAGGAAGCTCGGAGATCATTTAGTTTCTAATCTAACCCCTTCATTCTGCATATGAGAAAAGTAGGAGAGGAGTAGGAATTTTTGCCCAATGTTACACAGCTAGCAAGTAGCAAGAGTGGAATTTGAACCCCAGTCAAAGAAGGAGAAATGGGCAGACGTTGCAAAGAGTCAGGTTTAGGATTGACAAGGAAACATTTTTTAAAAGCTGGAGCTCTCTAAAAAGTGGAACGGGCTGCTATTTTGGTCTGGGTTGGGGGGATGGGGACAGGACTTTGCTCCAGGGCCCTGAAATTTAGATGGCACTGACAGCAGATGTTACTCTAGCAGGTAGAAACAACTGACTCTACTAATTGCTAAGAAAATCGTTAAAATAGGAAGCTACCGGATAGTTTGTTTCATCTGCTTGGCCACCATGCAACCAGGTGGAACCCAGCCCTGCCCTACCCTCCTCCCTCCCTTGTGGTCAGTCTCCTCACCAGCAGCCTGGAGAATATACTTAGGACTGTCCTCACACAAGGCCTTGTGTGACAGAGGCTGCTGCCTCCACCCTCTCCCTCTTCTGGCCAGTTGAGCCTCGTGAAGTCTCTCACTGAGGTCCACTACCTCCTGCTCTGAATTTGTCTCATGAAGATAACTGGAGGACTTCTTCGTGTTGCTCATCCAAGGCACCAGAATTTCTAGTTATGGCCCTGCGTCTCATTGGAGGTTTTCAAGGAAACACAAGGTAACTGCTTGTTAGGAATGCTGCAGAGGGGATTCTTACTCAGGGGAGCCCTGAAGGGTCCTTCTGAGTTTCCATGGCCCCAAATCTAGTGCTTTTCCTACTACACTATAGCCACCAGAGATGATTTTCTCTTCTCCCCTTCTTCCACCTCTCTATACTCTCTTTGTGTCTCTATACCCTCTTTGTGGCCTCCACAAATGCAGCATTTCACAGACTGGAAACTATTGAGAATAATGGAAGGGGAAGAGAGGAAAGGCCTCCTGGGCCATCTTGGAGGCAGGAATGCAGGCTGGTGGGGTTCTCTGGACCTCGGTACCCTCACCTTCCCCTGGTGTCGCAGGAGTTGGACGTATTGGTTATTCCTCCTCCCCAAAAGGTAGGTGGGGAAAGATGGTGGAGTAAAGCAGGAACTCACCTGAACTCTCCTAAATTCACCTCCAAACAACTATAAAATAAGGCCTCCACACAAAAGGTAGCTCAGAATGGGCCAAGCCCCCTTGTCTCTTACTCAACTCTCCCCAGTAGCCAAGCAACAACTTTGCATTCAGAGACAGAAGTGAATATGTGCCCCTGGTAGTCTTATGGTGGAGGACTGGAGGTATGGGAGATATTCCACTGGAAAAAAAAAATCTTTTGGGGAGTGTAGGATTGACTTGTGCATGGGGTTAAATTGTTCTGATTTTGGAGGTAGCAGACCTCATCAGTGTTCCAGCGCTGCCACAAAGCTGTGCCGCCTGAGCCCTTCTTTGCTTCTTGTGTCTATGATCTGTGTGCCTGTGGGACTGGGGCCTCTG
>NW_020954617.1:5612794-5615009 GCF_900497805.2 Vombatus ursinus
CCTAGTTATGGGTTATGGGTTCTTGGTCTAGTTGCCTGTTTGTAATTCCTTGTCTGTCCTTCAATGGGGGAAGGCAGAGTTAGTTATCTATATAGCTAAGTGATTACAGGATAGGACAGGCATTACATGACAGAACGTTGTGGGCAAATTGCCACAAGCCAGACATGCCATCAGGACGCTTTCTGATTCACTGTGAGTGAACCTGAGACTGGTCCAGAAAGTCCCCAGAGATGAATCGTAAATTCTGCTGAGATGTCTTAGAGACAAGATTATGGGCAGAGGCCCCATTCCTGGCTGGCCCAGGGGCAATCAGGAATGGCCAGGCCAGGTCTGGAAGGAACTTTAGTGTGGACGAAAACCCTCTACTTTGAATTAGGACTCAGGGAAGTTTCATAAGGAATACATAAAGGCTGAAGGCAGGGTTCCCTGACCTAGCTCTGAAAGGAGGATGTAGTGTTGTAGGGCAAGCGTCCCTTGACCTCTAAAAGTAGAGAGAACAGAGGTCTCTAGGTCCCTGGGTGCAGCCTTTTGACTGAGTCCAAGTTTTACAGAACAAATCCTTTTATTAAGGGGATTTGTTCTGTGAAGTTTGGATTCAGGCAAAGGGCCACACTTGAGGACCTAGAGGGCCACATGGGGCCTTGAGGCCACAGGTTCCTTCCCTGAGCTAAGGCATGAGGGAAGTGCTACAGCTGTTCCCAGGCTACATCCTTCTCTGGCTTTCAGTATTTCTAGGACCTGGGATGCCATCCTTCAGGAAAACGTGTCTACTTTGTGTAGCCTAGTGATGGTGGCCTAGACCTCTCCATGCTTCCAATCACACTGCAACCGGAGCCTCTGGGAAGAGAGAGGACTGGCAGCAGTACAGATGGGCCAAGAAGCATTTAATGTTTCAATCACAGGTTACAGTGGGGAGCCTCCCTTTGGGCTCACTTGGGCACTGGCCACACAGTCCTTGCCCCTTGCTCCCCAGCTCCTTCTTTTCATAGGCCAAGACGAGCAGCTCAATAACTCACACATGGGAGCGACTCCACTCCCTGGGCTACTTTAGGGGGGAGATGGATGGTGAACCTGGTTGGAGCTGGGGTGAAAAGTGATGTACTATCTGACCCTGAGAGGCTGGTTTCCAGAGGAAAAATGTCAAGGTGAGGAGTACCTGGAGTTGGGAGCAGAGCCCCCCAATCCTTAGTGAGTCCTAGTCTGGGTGACGTTAGGCCCACTCCCAGAAAACACTCAGGTTTTATTCTGGAGGTGTCCATCAGGGGTGGGCCTCGGGTCCATGGTAAGCAGGACAGGGGGGCAGGACTCAGGAGAGATGCAGTAAGCTTCATGCTCCACCAGCCCTGCTGGGCATCGGCAGCCAGGGACACAAGGCCGTATACAGTGGGCCGCTAGTTCACCCAGAGGCACGTGTCGGTTGTAGCAGGTCTGGGGGCAGGGAGGGCCACATTCATCAAAGATGAAGCCTCGGTCCAGGGGGCAGCCCACCACTGTAGGGAAAGTAGACATTCTAAGTGCCAGGGATCAACCCTGGCCCTGTTCTTACCTGTCCCCTCCCCGCCCCCCATCCAACCTACCCTAAGCAGCTGCTTCCTCTGAGAACATTCTAGAATTATAGAAACTCAGTGGGGCAAGGGATCCCAAAGACCCAGTCCAGGAGAAACAACACTCCCAAGTGCCAACCAGATTAAAATGCAATTGGGAAATACTTTACAAAATAAATAAAAATGCAATAAAACATAGATAACATTAGCACGTGGTTTTCTAAGTCAATATGAAGCCGCAGGAAAGCTTATGTACAGTTTAGTGACTCTATTTCTATTAGAGTTTCACAGCATTGATCTAGTCCAATGTACCTGATCAGGAGTTTCCTCTACAATATACCTGGTTTTACCAGGTCTACCAGCCTCTTACTGAAGACTAGCTGATGGGACACTACCAGAGGCAACCCATTCTAAGCTGGGATAATTCCACTTTAGGAAGTTCTTACACAGAACCTAAATCGACCTCTGTAACTAATAGCCTTTAGTTCTGCCCTCTGGGGCCAAGCAGAATAAACCTGATCCTTTTTTCACATGATAGCCCTTCAAATAGTAGAAGGCAGCTCTTTTCTCCCTTGGCCCGTCCCCTCCCTTCCTCCCTCCTCCCCCTTTTGCCTTCTCTAAGCTAAACATCCCCACTCTTCGCTCAGTCTTACCACAGAGTGTGGGACCCC
>NW_020954617.1:5615086-5637256 GCF_900497805.2 Vombatus ursinus
GGGCACAGCTTTGTGGCAGCGCTGGAACACTGATGACTTCAGCATGGCACAGCGGGCATTGGCCTCACGCCGGGCTTGGTATCCTGCTTCCCGGCATGGATCTACTTCTCGGCCTGGGGCACATGGGTGGCTGAGCCCAGGCCCTTCTGGGATCTAGAAGAAGGAAATACCAAAGATGACCATATCCAGTGAAAGAGAAGCCCCTTGGTGGTAGGAACTATTTTTGTATTCCTATTGCCCAGCACCGTAGGAATACTGTGGAACATAGCAGATTCTTAATAAATGTTTGTTGAATTGAACATCAAAAAGGTCATAACGATACCTGTGATATCTGCACACTACACTTGTATTTCAAAGTTTTTTTGCACTTTGTCTTCCAAACATTGCTTCATGACAGGTGGATGTATATAATTATCCCCATTTTACATGCAGGGAAACTGAGACTCAGGTTAAGCAACTTCTCTGGTTCATTGTCCTCTGACCTACCAACTGCGGGTGTCCTTCAGTGCTATGTCCTCAGCCCCATTTTCTCTCTCTCCAATTTTCCCCTTAGTGATCTCATCCATCCAAGCAAGGCCTTCCTGCAGATTCTCTAGATCCAACCAGCAAATCTTGAGTTCAAGTCTCATGTCTTCCACTGCCTGCTCAGCTTCTCCATGTGGACATCCTACTGACATTTCAAATGCAGCATTTCCAAAACTAAATTTATCTTCCCCCCTAAATGTGCCTCTCCTCCCAACTTATTTCTGTTTAAGGTAGCACCATCCAGGCTCCCAGGCGTGAAGCCTCAGTCACCTTAGACTTCTCCCTCTCCCTCACCCAACGTCCCCTACCCCTCCACTCCCATCTACTGCATTTTGATGATTCTACTTTCACAATCTCATATCTGTACCTTCCTCTCTATACACACTGGCCATCACCTGAAAGCCTTTTAATGCATCTCCCTGCTTCCAGACTCCATTGTCTAAACTAGACTGATGCATAGGACTGCATTAGCATTGTCATTCCCCTGTTCAAAAACCTTCCATAGCTCCCTCGTATCTACAGAATAAAACACAAACCGTCCAGCTTGTAATTTGAAGGGCTGCACAGTCTTGCTCCAATCTACCTTTCCAGCCTATTTCACATCACTATCTTTTACATTCTTTAAGTTCCAGCCAATTGGACTACTGGCTTATTCCCTTATCTTGTCCTCTCTGGCCACCAGGCAGTCACAAAGTCACCCCCTGTCCCTGGAATGCTTTTCCTTCTCATTTCTGCCTATTGAAATACTCTTTCTAAGCCTCTGAGGGGCCACTTTCATTGTAAAGCCTTCTCAGATCTCTTCAGCTGAATGTGATCTTTGCCCTCTCAGATTTTCATAGAGCATTGGTCTCCACCTCACTTCAACCCCCTCACAGTCTAGGACATATCATAACTTATTTGTGTGCACACTATATCTAGCCTATTAGATTATAAACTCCCTGAGGGCAGGGGCTGGGTTGTTCTTCAGTTTTGTATCCCCAGTGTCTAGTAGTCTCTTTCTCCTTGGATTTGTATCCCCAGTGCTTAGGACAGTGCCTGGGACATAATCAATTCTTAATAAATGTTTGAAGACTTGTTGACTAGTACGGTGCCCAGCACATAGTAGGCATTGAATATCTCTTAGCATATCACATAGAATATCACTACTTGTAGTAGTCCAAGGCTTTTTCTTTTAGGCTGCTTTAGCCTATCCCCATGCCTATTGCATAATAATAACAATAATAGGCAGCATTTATATAGTCCTTTAAGGTCTGCAAAGTGCTTTACAAACAGCTTATTTCATTGTCACAACAACCCTGGGAAGTAAGTGGTTTTACATAGAAGGAAAGTGAGGCAGACAGAGGTTAAATGACTTGCCCAGGGTCATACAGCTAGTAAGTCTCTAAGGCCACATTTGAACTCAGATCTTCTGACTCCAGGCCCAAATGCAAAGAAGAAAACTCCAGAGACTTTACACCAAAGGAAAAAGGTCAATGCCCACCCATTGCATGTGCTAGATCTGAGCCACATATCCATCTACCCCTTCTTCTCTCTCCCCTTTATCTTCCTGGAGGCTTTATCTGGTTTTGTCTGCATCCTGGATAACCACTCATTTTCCACAGCATTTTAATGTTCAAAGTTCTGTCCTCACCACAACTTTGTTCAAGGATTATTACCCCCATTTTACAAATGAAGAAATGGAAGCCCAGGAAGGTCAAGTGATTTGCCCATGGCCACAGCTAGTAAGTGTTGGAGATGAGATTTGAACTCAAATCTGACAAGGCCAGTGCTCTTTAAAATATATGTGTGTATATGTATATACATATATATTTTTCATATATACACATATTTTAAAGTTAATTTTCATTAGCATGATGTAATGGATACAGAGAAAGCCCTTGAATCAGGAAGACTGTATTCAAGGCTTGCTTTTGACTCATACTGTTTGTGTGACTGTAATCTCTTAGTGCCCACAGCTGTCTAAGACTAGTTGCTGCCAATCAATCAATCAATCATCAATCAATCAATTGTAACAAGAGGTTTCTCACTAGGAGCTCTCTATAGTGACAAAGTCATAGGTCAGTTCCACTCCCCCCCCAATAGCTATTGATACATCTAGTTTGGACACTACAGATGCTTCCCAAACACCCCTGTACGACCAATCAATCCCTGAAAACTCATCAGCAGGAGAGAGAAGTCTTCACTTTGCCAGCACAGAACGAACCTCGCTGGGATTCGGATGGAGTTTGGCTGCTTCTTACTCTACCCAATACTCTTTCCATTAGATCTGCTGCCTCTGCAGGGGCTTGCCCTGTGTGCTCACCCCCCCCACCCCCAACTTCCCCCCCCCCCCAGGCAGGTGCTCTCACCTGCCAGCTGTTGCCAAAGGCAGCCTCCGAGGGCAGGAGCAGCCCGGAGGGGCCCTGGAGCTCATCCTGTGTGAAGCCGTTGAAGTTCCCACAGAGCCCACAGGTTCGGCCTCGGTATGAGCCTGGCAAGGTGACCTCCACCTGGGACTGCCCGTTCCACAGCACCTGCGGGGAGAGGAGAGGGAGGAGGGCCGCGGACAGTAGGGGGAGCCCCGGGACCCGGAGAGGAAGCACTCTAGGGGTATCTTATGAAATCAAACAATACTCTTGTTAATATTAGAAGGAAAGGCCAAAGGCCATAGGGAAGAGCAACGCGCAAATTCATATACTAGGGATAAGTTTGTGTTACTTAAGCTTCTATTCCAAAGAAGAAGCGTGTCTGAACTCGTGAATGTGATGCCATCAGCTAAAATAGTCCCTGAATCTGGGTCCTGGCTGTGAAAGGCAAACACGTTTGCAGAAATTCAAACACATTTTCTACACGTGTCTAGAAATTTAATCATGTTTTCACCTACTCTATTAATCAGGGCGTAGGAAAGAGTTTTACTTATAGAACCAGAGCTGGGAGAAACCTCAGAGGCCATCTAATCCAACCCCTTCATTTTACAGATGAAGAAACTGAGGCACCGAGAGGTTACACAACTTAAGCATGTCCGTCTTTATGCATGTTGGTGGGTGGAGGTGAAAGGGATAAAGGGAACACGAATCTTAGAACTAAACGCCCACTTTCTCCGAGGCTACTGCGTCCCCCTCCCCACCCCTGGTCCCAAGCACCATCACCCCTCCAGACTCGGTCCCTCCTTGACCTAGTCTAGTCCCCTCGTTCCAACCTTAAGCCCCAGCTGGGCATGCAGGAACACGGTCCTTCCTCTCAACTCCACGTAGAGTTGGGGCTCCTTCAGGAAGGGCAGGGATACAGGGTGTCCATCCACCTGGGGTAGTTGGGACAAGCATCACAGCGAGCGTGGGTACCTGTGGAATATTCACTTCCCTCCCTCTTCTGCCCTTTCCCACCAGCGTCCACACTGGGCTGCACCTCGGGAGCCCCTGCCCCTTGACCGAACCCCGCCCTCACCGTGACCACTCGGTCCTGCAGAAGCCGAATGACGGCATCCCCAAGGAGCACGGTGACCTCCTTGGTCCAGGCCACACCCCTCCGGCCCCGGTCATCGTTGGTCACGTGGATGCTGTAGGTATAAGGGGATTCTAAGGCTGCCGGGGGACTCCGACCTTGGGAGTGGGAGATGGCATAGGAATTAACCAGGGGCCCACCTGAAGTCTCCCCTGTGGCAGTCTTTGGTCAGTACGTAGCTGCAGGAGCCCTGGAAGTGCAGCAGGCGGCCGTCGAAGGTGCGATAGTGCGGGTCCCCGAAGGCCAGGCAGGAAGCCGGGCGGGGCAGGCAGCGGGGACAGCAGCTCCCGGGATCCAGGACGGGGGCTTCCTCCTAGCTCAATCCACAGAGATCATAAATCTACCACAGTACTTGGGAGCTGGAAGGGACCCTAGACCTAGCATCTAGTCCCCCGCCCTCACTGAACATGGTCAAGGGAGTAGGGTCTAGAACCCTATCTCTTGGTTTTAACCCAGATCAAGGAAACACTTTATAGAAGGCACTATACCTTCCCACAGCACACAGGCTGGTGCCTTCAGAGTTCTGTCCCTGGGCCCAGACCCCTTCTTTAAGATGGGACATGCCAACTTAGAGTTTTTCCAGGACTCTCCCAGGATCTCTAAAAGACTCCTGACTCTCAGGCAGTTATTTGTCTAGCTAGGGAGGGGTGGTCTTGGTAGCCTGTGTGGATTCTGTGAAGTTCTTCCCCTCCGATGTCCCAGGCACCTACAAAGAGCAGGACCCTCCCTCTCTGCTTAGCCATATCCACAGGGTCTATATCCCTTGCCAAAACCCCCAGTGCCTAGGGCCCTTCCCATAGAAAGCCTCCTAGGAGGGTTGTGTTTATCTGGGCAAGCAAATTTCCTTTCCTTAGCATGGAACAGGGGTGGAGAACCTGCGGCCTTGAGGCCACATGTGGCACTCTAGGTCTTCAAGTTCCACCCTTTCGCTGAATCCAAACTTCAAAGAATGTTCTGGTTTTCTTTGCTGTAGGTTCCCCACCCCTGCTCCAGGCCCTGGAGATTCCTGGGCACTCACAGGGTCACAGGTAATCAGAGAACAGTGCTGACTATGGCATTGCACGGTGCCTGCCACACAGGAGCAGCTGGTGCATTCATCCACCACCCAGTGCTCACCTGAGGGCACCACATGGCCCTTATAGGAGCAAGAAGGGCTGGGGGCTGGGGAGACACAAAGGAAAGAAGGAAGGAAACAATTAGAGGTGTAAATTACCTACTGATTACTGTTTTTGCTGTATCCCACGGGTTTTGATATGCTGTCTCAATATTGTCATTCTTATTAATGAAACTATTGACTGTATGATTTGTCCTTTAACCCACTCATTCTTTAAGATTAGGTTGTTTAATCTCCAATTAATTTTTAATCTATGTTTCTGTAGTTCCTTATTGCATTGTGATCTGAAAAGGATACTTTTAATATTTCTGCTTTTAATTATAAAACTTTTATGTCCTAATATATGGTCAGTCTTTGTAAAGTACCATGAACTGCTGAGGGAAAGGTGTATTCCTTTCTATTCCCATTCAATTCTTTCCAGATAGCTATCATATTATATCTGTTGTTATATCTGTTGTTGTTGCTTGTCTTTTGTTCCCACTCAAATCCTCATCTGTAAAATGACCTGGAGAAGGAAAAGGCAAACCACTCTAGTATCTTTGCCAAGAAAACCCCAAAATGGGGTCACAAAGAGTCAGATACGACTGAAATGACTGAATAACAACATGGATGAAAACATGATTTTGGGAGATGAATCTGGGATTCAGGGTTCTCACACCCTTACTTCATTCTAGAGGTCCTTCAAAACAACTCTGACCACGACCCTCCTCAATTTTGCGCTCCCCCCACCCCCACATATAGCCCCCTCCTCATGGCCAGCATGGTGTAGTGGGAAGTTTACTGGACTTGGAGTCAAAAAGATCTGGATTCAAGCCCTAGCTGTCCCACTTACTGCTTTTGTGCACTTGGGCAAATCACTTTACCTCTGAGCCTCAGTTTTCTCAGCCACCAAAGTGGCTATGGAATTTGTCCAAGAGTGTAAAGGTTTTACGGCACTTGGCACAGTGCTTGGTATATAGTAGGTGCTTAATAAGTAAATGTTCATTGGCTGACTGACTACATGGCTGAGCTGGGCTTCAGACTAAGGGCCTCTGACTTTCAATCTAGTGCTCTTTCTTCTGTATACAGTTCTTCATCCAAGCAAGGGAGGACTTCCCTACAGGAAGGGAGAGCAAAATCCCATTAGGCTTCGGAGAGTTACAAGCTTTGAGCTTCCACAGACACACCTCAAGGCACCCAACCCCAGGCCAGGCTCGTGAAACTCTGACCAAATGTCAGAGGGTAAGATTTCCCCCTCTGTCATCTCCACTCTGCAAAGGAGGAGGCCTCAACTCTTATTCCTACCCACAGGTGCTATGGCCCACTCACTGATCCTGCCAAGGGGCTGGTAGCTGGGCAGCTTGGGAAGGGAGCTGGTTACTCACCACGGCAAGTAGGGCAGCAGGTCCCTGGGACAGTGTGGCGGTCGGCAGGAAGGCAGCTGAGCCAGGGACAGGTTCGGTGAATACAGAGCCAAGTCAGGTCCTGAGTACAGTGAGCGATGGACAGCAGAAATGGAGATTGGGAACAAGGAAGAGTGGGGAAAGGAACCAGTTTAGAAGGGACTTGTCAAGCACCTACTATGTGCATAGCATTGTGCAAAGTACTTGGGTTTGTAGAAAGAGGCAAAAGCGAGTCCCTGCCCTCAAGGAGCTCACAGTCTAATGGAGGAGACTACATGCAAATAAATATGTACAAAAAAGCTATATTCAGGATAAATAGGAAATAATTAACAGAAGGAAAGTACTAGAATTGAGTAGGATTGGGAAAGGTTTCCTGTAGAAGATGGGATCTTAGCTGGGACTTAAAGGAAGTTAGAGGAGTTAGTAGGCAGAGTTGAGGAGAGAGAGCTTTCCAGGAATGGGGAGATAGCCAAAGAAAAGAGATGGAAAAAAAAAAGAAAAGAAAAGACAAAAAAAGAGATGGGGAGTCTTGTTCATGATCCTCACAATAACCCTAGGAGGTAGGTGTTACTATTATTCCCATATTAAAGATATGGAAGCTGAGGTGGACAGAGATTAAGTGCCTTGCTCAGGGCCACACAGCTATTAAGCATCTGAGGCCACATTGAAATAAGATCTTCCTGACACCAGGCTTGGGGCTTTATGGGTAACCACCTAGCTGCCCCTCAGCTGGTCTGGAGGCCAGTGTCACTGGAACAAGGAGCACATGAGATCAGGGTTTAAGAATACTAGAAAGGAGGCAGCTAGGTGGCACGGTGGATAGAGCATCAGCCCTGAAGTCAGGAGGAACTGAGTTCAAATCTGGCCTTAGACTTGACACTTACTAGCTGTGTGACCTGGGCAAGTCACTTGACCCCAATTGCCAAAAAAAATTTTTTTAAAATAAAGTTAAAAAAAGAAAAAAAAAACACTAGAAAGGTAAAGATAGGCAGGTTATGAAGGGCTTTAAATGCCAAATTAGAGGATTTTGTATTTGGTCCTGGAGGTGATAAGGAGCCACTGGAGTTAATGAGTAGGGAGGTTTCCTGTGCTTTAGGAAAATCACTTAGGTGGCTGAATGAAGGATGGACAAGAGCAGGGAGAGAGTTGAGGCAGGCAGACCCACCAGCAGGCTACTGCAGTAATCAAGGTGAGCTGATGAGGACCTGTACCAAGGTGGTGGCAGCATCCAAGGAGAGAAGGGGACTTGAAGAACTCAGGAGACTTAGCAACATCTATCTGAGTTGGGGAACAGCTAGAGTTCTCCAAGAAAACTCTGGTGAGGTACCACAGGATCATAGCCGGAAGTGGCCTGAGAGGCCATGCAGTCCAATACCCTTGTCCCAAGAGATGAAGAACCCAAGGCCCCGAGGGGTTCCATGACTGCTCAAGGTTACACAAGTAGTAAGTAGCCGAGACTGGATTTGAATCCAGATGATCTGATTTCAAATCCAGTGCTTCTTATCTTCAACCCCTCAGTCTCCAGAAGACAGGGAAGACAGGAGGAGGGGAGCTCTGCTCTCAGAGCTGCTGGGCCAGAGAAGAGCCCCCTTTCACTCTCAAGCTCTGAGAGAGTTGGAGCGTGGGCCTCACCTGACATTGACAGGTGTAACAGGGGTCTGGTGGGGTCAGCTCCCTCCCCAGCAGGGCAGCAGTACAGTTACTCAGGGCTTCTGTGGAGACAGAGAGAGAGGCTGGGGCTAGGGACCGATCCTGAACCAGCAGGAAACAGCAGCCCCCAACATGTCATAGCCCACATTCCCCTCCTCACCCTTCCATTTTGGCCTCCCCACTGCCAGCTTGAGGGACTCACGGGCACATGTTGGACAGCACTTCTGGGGACCAGGAGGCAGGAGCTGACTGGGAGGGCAGCCCACCAAGCTGGGACAGTGTCTCCGGTAACACCGTAGGCGTGGGGTGCCTTGTGGTGATAACTAGAAGGAAATGGGGTGGCGTGGGGACATTTATATGTGTGTCAGTCTCATGGTATGTTGAACTACATGTATTCCACCCCACTTGGCCCACTCAGGTGCTTCCCTACCTCACAGTTGCAGACCTCACAGGAGTCACTGCCTGGCTGGAAACTCTCCCCAGGCCTATATGTCTGGCCTTCATGTACACAGTCTGGGATGAATGAAAGATCAACAGTGTCTCCCTCTCTCAGGGCACTGCCTGAGAAGCACCCCTTCCTTTATTCATCCCCCAACCCAGCTGAGAAGCTGGGGACGAAGGGGAGAGTGAAGCACGGAATCTGAGACAGGCTACTACAAGGTAGAAATTGGGTGAAGCCCCCGGATTGTCCTTCATTCTCAAAGAGGACCAATGAGAGTGATATCTTGACTTTCACGTGAATTGGGTTCAAGTGAGGCAGAGTTGTGCAAAGTCAGCCTCACTCACTCCTCCAGAGTCATCAGAGTCCAGTGGCAAGACAAGTCAAGACAACTGGATCTCAGCCTTTGAAGGCAGGAGTCCTAGACCTCAGTAAACCTTGCCAGCCCAGCCTCCTCCCTTCCGCCACCCTCACCGAGCCCTGCTACTCCATTTTTTCCTAACCCTGACCCTCAGGTACCATCACAGAGTGGGCAGCAGTCTGTAGACCCCTGTTGGGGATGGGCACAGGAGCTGACACAGTGGATGTGGGCACAAGTAATGATGCCCTGGTGACACATACAGGATGAGCAGGGAGTATCCAGAGGGGTCCAGCTGCTGCCCTCAGGGTGTTCCCCTTCTGGGGACAGGCATCCTGCAGGAAAATGTGAGGGGATGGGCAGTCTGAGGGCCTGACCTCTATTAGCTCCTTCCATCTCTAGATTGGCACAGGGTTCAAGGAAGGAAAGGGAGATGAGGCACAGATCTTGCTGCTTAGGTAGGCATTTGTGAGGGAATCTGTGTTCATTGGGAAAGGGTCCTGAAGGTGAAAAAGCTGCCCAGCCTAAGGAAGGCCCTGGAGGAGGCCTGAGGGGAAAGAAGGGGTCTGCGGATCAAAGACTCATCTCATGGAAGAGCTGAAAGGGACTTAATTGATAATCCAAGCCCAACCTCCTCCTGAAAAAGCAAATCCAACTTCTGCTCAAAGACCTCTTCAAGTGAGAGGGAGGAAACCAGCCACCCATTTCCACTTTCAGATCAATCTAATTGTTAGGGAGTTTGGGCAACTGGAAAATCAAGGGGTTTAGGAACAGGAAGCAAGGGGAAACTGAGGCATGGGGAAATGAGGAAAATCCAATGGGTGGGAATTAGTACCTCTACAGCGGGGGCAGCAGGTCCCAGCCTCTGTCACTTGGAGGCCACAGGGTAGTGAAGGGCATTGCACCCTCTCACAGTACACATTCCCAGCCTATGGAAGATGAGAGATCAGTCTCTCCCTTTTTTGCCCCATCCCTCCCCTCAGTGAGGAATAAGAGCATAGGGGTTGTCCAATTCATTGAATAGAACCATGCCAGCTCCTTAAGAGAGCTATGATTAGGGTGGGGCAGCCAAGGCTTTCTCAGGCACCAGACATGATGAGGGGGGCACATTTTCTCCTTGTTGTGGTCCAAAGACCACTATTCCCACACTTCAAGGTTCTCTCTCTTCCTGTGTCCCCAGAGGGGTTGGAGAGGAAGGTGGGGTGTGGGAAAAGAAGAGATAATAGGATCATGGGCTAACAAAAGGTGGGGAAGGAAAGAGGTGGCCTCTTCTCCCCCCATGACTGCACCCAGAGTTGGACTTTCCCTCTTGGGGACTGTCTTTGGGGGCTATCTCCCCCCGTCTCACCCCTCCTACACTCAACTGAATTTGTCCCAGATATTGGAATTCAATCATAGCTTGGCTCCTCACTCTCCAAACTAAAGTGGGCCTGCCCATAGATCAGGGTACCTGACAGTAACACTGCTCGCAGCTGCCCATTGGACCTTCAAACTTTTCTCCATCCTGGTGTTCATGGCCCTCAAAACTGCAGCCTGTGGGGCAGAAATAAGCTAGGTTGAAAGCTGGCCCAAGCTTCAACCATACCCTCTTACCTCTGTTTCCAGTAGGAAAGAGAATGAGTATGCAGCTGGGTGGGGATGAAGAGAGCTCACTTTGGCAGCTGGGACAGGAACAGGGCCCTGGGGTGGGGTGAGAGCAGAGAGCCGGTGGGCATGGCTTCTTTAGGCATTGCACAGAGCCTGCCTGGGGGAGAAAGAACAGGGCCCAGCTCTTTAACTTCAAGCCCACCCATTCACCACCTTCTCAAGCTTCCCCCTTCAAAGAAACCCTTCTCCTCCATAGTGTAAGCCCCACATCTCATCTTTATCTGAGAACCTTCTGACCCCTAAATCTTCCTCCCCTCAGACCCCAGGACCTAGGGTCTAATCAGTAAACAATCATTTATTAAGTGCTTATTATGTACCAGGCACTAGGCTAAATGCTAGGGAATTCTCATGGGCAGATAGATAGCACAATGTTAGAATCAGAAGATTCATCTTGCTGAGTTCAAATCCAGCCTCAGATACTTACTAGTTGTGTGACCCTGGACAAGTCCCTTAACCTTGTTTGCCTCAGTTCCCTCATCTGTAAAATGAGTTGAACTAGGAAATGGCAAACCACTCCTGTATCTTTGCCAAGAAAACCCCAAAATGGGGTCACAAAGAGTTGGACACAACTGAAACGACTGAACGACAACAAAGGCATTCTAAGAAAAGCAAAAACATCCCCTCTCCTTGCAGACCTTACTCTCTAATGGATGAGACAACATATAGATCCTGTCTCTTTTTCACGGGGTATCCCCAGGCAGGTACCAACTCTTCCTGTGTCTCAGAGGACGCCCCTCCCCTCTCCTTGCTCTGAGATCTCCAAGCCATAAGATCCTACCACTATCCGAAAAAGTCTCCTTGGCAAGGGAAGTGAGACACCCAACTTGTCCCAAGTGAAGAGTGGCCCCTTAAGCCTGATGGCACTTACTTGGCAGGTACAGTAGGAGCAAGCAGAGTCAGTTGGGTCTGAGAAATTTTCTCCTAGGGCAGCAGTGACCCCGTTATAGAAGCAACCTAGAGGATAAAGAGTGAGAAACCATGAGACGAACCAAAGACAGTGAATCAACTGGTATTCTTGGAGTCCCACTGTGTGTTCAGCTCAACAGGAATTTAAGGCATGGTCTTGGCACGCAGAAAATTTACCATCTAGTTGGAGGAGTCAAAAATACACATGAAAAACCAGACTCAGGTGCTCAAGTCTGGGCATAGATGGGAAATGAGAGATCAGTGTGGGTTGAAGTAATGAGAGAATACTTGATGGAAGGGGTGGGACTTGAAGTGGGCCTTGAAGAATGGGGGGGAATCATGTAGGCAGAGTGCAGATGAAGGACATTCCAAGGGAAGGAACTATAGAAGCTGAAATCAGTGTAAATAGAATTACAGAATGGTGGAGAAATAATCCCCACCCCCATTCTTCAGTCATTCAATTCAATCTGACAAATATTTATGAAGCATCTATTAAGTGATGGGGGCAGCCAGGTGGTAAAGTAGATAAAACACTGGGCTGGGAATCAGGAAGTTCAAATTCAGAGTTCAAATTCAGCCTCAGACACTTGCTAGCTGTGGGACCCTGGACAAGTCACTTAACCCTGGTTTTGTTGTTGGTGTTGTTTGTTTGTTTTTTAGGCAATTGGGGTTAAGTGACTTGCCCAGGGTCACACAGCTAGTAAGTGTCAAGTGTTTGGTCTGAGGCCAGATTTGAACTCAGGTCCTCTTGACTTCAGGGCTGGTGTGCTATCCACTGCGCCACCTAGCTGCCCCCACTTAACCCTGTTTTTGCCTTAGTTTCCTCATCTGTAAAATGAGCTGGAGAAGGAAATGGCAAACCACTCCAGTATTTTTGCCAAGAAAAGCCCAAATGGGGTCACAGAGAGTCCAACACGACTGAAAAATGACTCAACAGCAACAAATGAAGTGATGACGATCTAGACAGAAATGAAACAATCTTTCCACTTAAGGACCTTACATCCTCCTTGGAAGACATAACTCCTACCTAGAAAAGTAAACAGAAAAGGGATACAAAGTTTTGACAAAGGAATTTCCAGAAGTAGTAAAAACTAACTGGGAGGATGAAGAAAAGCCTCGGAAAATGCTATCTACATCCAGAGAAAGAACTATGTAGTCTGAATGAAGATTGAAGCATACTATTTGCTCTCTCTCTCTCCCTTTTTTTTGTTTCTTCTTTCTTGTGGTTTTTCCCTTTGGTTCTAATTCTTCTGTACAACATGACTAATGTGGAAGTGTAATATGATTATATGGGTATAGCCTATATCAGATTGCATGCCGTCTTGGGGACGGGAGAGTGAAGGGAGAGGGAGAAAATTGAGAACTCAAAATCTTACAGAAGTGAATGTTGAAGACTAAAAACAAATAAATAAATCAATCATTTTAAAAGCCTCAAAGATGCCGGAGATACCCAAGAAAGGCTGCCTTCAAGGAGCTTCCATTCTAATGGGAAGAAAATATGCAAACAACTATGTCTATGCAAGAAATGTGCTGGATAAATTAGAGGGGATAAATTGGGATGGAGGAGCTAGATATTTCTCAAGACATGAGAACTGAATGTCCTGTAGACATCACAAACTCAACATGTCCAACATAGAACTAGTTATCTGTCCCTTCAAAAACCTCTCCTTATCTGAAATTCCCTGTAACTGTCAAGGGCACTGCCATCCTCCCGGTGGCCCTTCCCAGCCTCAGTGCCATCCTCCACTTCTCCCTCTCCCTCACCCCCACCCCATCCAATCTGTGCCTTGTACTGTCAATTCTACCTTTGCACCATCCATAGATGCCCCTTCTCTCTTCTGACCCTATGGCAGCCCTCATTTCCTCCTGCCTGGATTACTGCATTAGCCTGCTGGTTGTTCTCCCGGCCTCAAGCCTCTTCCTACTCCAGGCCATTCCCCACTAAGCTATCAAATGATCAAGTCTACCTCCCCACCGGCTCTCACCTTCCATTCAATAAGGTCCTATGGCTCCTCTATCACTTGGAGGATCAAATACAGAATCATGTTTGGCTTTTAAAGCCTTTCACAGTCTGGCCCCATCCTACCTTTCCAGTCTTCTTATACTTTGAGCCCTTCCACGTCCTCTGATCAGTGACACTGACCCTCTTCCTGCTCCCCATATTTCATGCTCCATCTCCAAACTTGATGCCATTTCATTGTCTGTCCCCCATGCCTAGCATGTCCTCCTCACCTCCCTCTCCTGGCCTCTCTGGCTTCCTTCAAGACTCAGCTGGAATCCTGTCTTATGCAAGAGGCCTCTTCCCTGGTCCCCTTTAATGCTGGTACCTTCCCTCTGTGATCATCTCTAATTTATTGGGTAGATATCCAGGAGTTAGCATACTGTCCCTCTGTCAGAATGGAAGCTCCTTGAAGGCAAGGCCTTCTTTGCCTTTCTAGCACTTAACACAATGTCTGGCACATAATAACCACCTAATAAATGCTTGTTGACCAGGAGGGAGTTAAATATTTAGCTTCAGGAAGAAACATGGTAAATGTAGGGGTCAGTGAAGCATGTCCTGACAGAAGAAGGTTTTCGTTCTGAAGAAGCTGGGGAGATACAGTTGAGGCCACATCATAGAGCCCCTTGAAAAGGGGGTACCATGTTTGCCCTCTGGGCAGCTACGTGGCTAAGTGGATAGAGCGCTGGGCCTAGAGTCAGTAAGAATCATCTTCCTGAGTGAAAATCTGGCCTCAGACACTTATTAGCTGTGTGACCCTAGGCAAGTCACTTAACCCTGTTTACCTCAGTTTTCTCATTTGTAAAATGAACTGGAAAAGGAAATGGCGAACAACTCCATTGTCTTTGTTAAGAAAACCCCAGATGGGGTCACAAAGAATCGGATGGACTGAAACAACTGAATAATGTTTACCCTCACAGGTTGGGCAGCAGTGCCCAGGCAAGGTGAGTGGGTGGCTGCAGCTTGGTCGGTCACAGGGTCTGCGGCCACAGGAGACAAAACCCCCAATACAGGTACAGCGGTTACATGGCTTTTCTGGCTCTGGGAACTCTTGGCCGCTCAAGTATGGCTCCCCCAGGTACTCACAACCTAGGGAGAATCAACAATGAAAGGACAAAGAGGAAGAAGACATGGAGGAGGGAGCCTTTGGGCCTGCCCTGTACTCTATGCCCTCCTTCAGAGAATCCGAAGTTAATTGCCTCACTGCCCAGGCAGGGAACAGGATGGAGAATGGGAGGTAGAGAATAAAGCTACAATGCCAGTCAGCAACCCTAAATTAATGCCACCTTCCCCCACCCATCCTAAATCCTGAACAGGGGTCAGGGGTCCACTTCCATGAGCATTGTTAAATACCTTGACAAGACACTGTGCTAAGCCTTGGAGACTGACAGACAAAATGAAATAGTCTCTGCTCTCTAGGAGCTCACATCCTACTGCAATCATAATTTAATTGAGTAAATTTTACAACATAGAGCTGGAACCAAGAGTTTACCTAGTCTAACCCTACTCATTTTATATAAACATGGAGAAATTGAGAGCCAGGGAGGTCTCCAAAGTCACACAACTAATAGCTTCGCCCTTTTTGTTACTTTCATGAAAACACATACATACATACACACAAACACACACACTTGTATGTACCTATGTATCGATATGTTGTCTCCCCCATTAGAATGGACATTTCTAAAGGACAAGGACTAGGTTTTTGCCTTTCCTTGTGTCCCTAGCTCTTAGCACAGTGCTTGGCACATAGTTATTTAATATGCTTGCTGACTGACTGATTGACTAATAAGTAACAAAGCTGGGACTGGCCCAAGCTGTCTGTTCCTCACCTTGATGTGACTTCCTTTACATACCACGTTAAGACCCTTCAGATACTCTATCACAATTAAAAAAAGTAAGGATGATCCAATTTCCAGCAGTCTCCCAACTGCATTCCTTAGCCAACCCCCACTCTGTACCCCAGGGGCGCTCACCATCACAGACTGGGCAGCAGGACCCTTGGGCAGGAAAGGGGCACTGGGCAGGCGCACAGGACTTTGGCTCGCAGGTGACACTGCCCTCCCAGCAGAGGCAGACTTGACATTGGGACATTGGGGAGGTAAACTGTTCCCCACTGGACAACTCCTTTCCATCATATAAGCAGCCTGAAGAGAAAGTCAGAAGAGGACAGTTCCCCAAAAGACTTCTCAGCTTCCTCCTCCCCCCAGATTTTCTTACCTCCCCCTCCTCACACACAGAGGGATATTACCATCACAGGAGGGGCAGCAGTCCCCCTGCAGGGGGTGGGTGCAGAACGTTCGGGGACAAGGCAGTCTCTGGCAGGAAACGGAACCATTGAGGCAGAGGCATCGGTGACAAGGGTCCCCAGGTGGAGAGAAGTGTTGCTGGTGATGGGCGGAGGGCATCCCAGGAATCAAGCAGTCAGCTGGGGGCACTAAGGGAATGAACCACGGCACAGGGAGAGCTGGGACCCAGAGACATATGCAGAATGGCAGCTGTGGATTTGTAGTCAGGGACCCTGGGTTCTCCTCCTTGCTCCCTGTGTGACCTTGGGTAAATCATTTTATTCAGTGTGCCCTGGTGCTTAGTGTATGCTTGTTGATTCAACTTGACTTTATCTCTCTGGACCTCAATTCCTTCTGAGGTGTAAAATAAGGGAGTTGAACTAGGTAATTCATAAAGTCCTTTACAACTCAGCTCTAAACCTAAAGCACAATGGAAAAATAATTATATTTGGAGTCAGAGGACTTGAGTTCAAATTCTGACTGCTGCTTATTAACTGTATAAACTGGGATAAGTCACTTTATCTCTCTGGGCCTCAGTTTCCTCATATGTACAATAAGGCAGTTAGACTGGATGACCTTCTGGATCCCTTTCTACTCTCAATCTGTAATCATATGATGCACGTGGGGTAGCGAGGTGGCACAGTGGATAGAACCCTGGGCCTGGAGTCAGGAAGACCTGAATTCAAATCCCGCCTCAGACACTACTTGTGTGACCCTGGGCAAGTCATTTAACCCTGTTGGCCTCAGTTTCTCCTCATCTATAAAATGAACTGGAGAAGGAAAATGGCAAACCATCCCAGTATCTTTGCCAACAAAACCTTAATTGAGGTCATGAAGAGTCGGATAATGGAGGCTGGGACTGGGTAATCAATAGAGGTGACCTCCTAATGGCTCAGGGCAGCTCCCAACCTCTCCCCTACCTACCCATCTAGATCCCACTTTCTCAGCCCTCCACTTGAGGGGCAGAAGAGGCTGGAACATGACCAAAAGGGGACAGGAGGAAGAATAGTGGAGGTGGTTGGCTCTGTACCTGGACATTGTGGACAACATTCTCCAGGAGGTAGGAAAGGCTCTGGGCAAGGCAGGGGAGGGCAGCGTTGTGTCAGGCACTGCACGTTCCCATTCTGTGAACAGAGAGATAAGACAAATGGACAGATAGACATCCTCTGGCCCTCCCTTCTTCTAGAAGCCTTCCTAGCTTCAAGCAAGGCTAGTCCAAAGGGCGGGGGATAGAGAGGGATCTTCCCCCAAAGGTTCCCCCAACCGCCTTCCTCCCCACCTCCTTTTTGCTATTGAGGACCCCGCTCCTTCCCTACATCCCCAGGGCCCAGACTCACAATACAATGGCAGACCCTGCACCGATCTGTAGGATGGGGGAAGTCGGCTCCATTGGGATACTCTTTCCCTGCAAAGTCACAGCCTGAAGGGAGTATCAAAGGGTTAAATGTAGATGTCCCATACCTCCCTAATCCACCATTGCTCTCTCCACCAGCACCTGATTATCTTTAGATAGCCCTCTGAAACCTCTCTATGCTCCCAACCTCTCCATGGCCCTAGGCAGCCTCTGAAGAGCCCTGTCAGATCCTGAGAGATCCCACAGCCTGCTAGGATTCTAACCCCACAGCTCCTCCCAACTCACCCCCCTCATACCTCACCATTGCATTTGCTCTTGCAGCAGGAGCCAGGCAGTGGGTGGGCACAGGGGGCGCCTGGGCAAGCACGGGACTGGCAGCGGACCCAGCCTCCCTGGCACTGGCATTCTTGGCAGGGATCTCGGGGATGCGGGAAACTCTCACCATCCACAAATACCTGATTCTCCAGTAGACAGTCTATCCCAAAGGTCCAGGTGAAGGGTGGGGAGGGAAAAAAGAGACATAATAGAGATGTTGAGGGAGCCAAGGAGAGAACACGACGGACTCCCTTTCAACACCAATCAGTCAATCAACAAGCCTTTATTAAGTACTTGCTGAGTTTCAGGCACTGTGCTAAGTGCTGGCCCTACAAAGAAAGGCACAAAACAGTCCCTGCCCTCAAGGAGCTCACATTCTAATGAGGGAAACAACGTGCCAACAACTATGAACATACAAGATACATACAGAGTAAATAGGTAATCACAGAGGGAGATGGGCCGAGCAGCAGGAGCTTTGAGACATTCTGAGGTATCATAGGAAGAAGATGTCCCCACATTCTGCGTGTCCATATCTCCATTTGCCAACTCAATCCAGCCCAATCCAATCCAACAAATGCTTGTTTAGGTCCTCCTTAGTGGAGGGCATTGTACCAGTTTGGACCAGGGATAATATGGGTGTGATAACTATGGAAAGAGAGCTAGGTTCTTGTTCCTAGGGATGTAAATTTATGTGTGTGCATCAGAGCCAAGAGTAGAGTTTTGTTTTTGTTTTTCTCCTGGGTCAGGGACAGTTTAGTGTGGCAGAAGAGAAGTTTGTCTAAAAGATGCTGTCACGCTGGGACAGGAGGACAACCCTGACATTTCTTGGGAATGAAGTAAAAGGTCAAGCTTGGGAGAGAGGCACAGCAGTGATGGCACCCTGAGAGGGGGCACACCCCAATGTAGCATAGACTGAGGGAGAAGAAGTGCCCTGGGGGCAAATTCTTGCCTACCCCAAGGTAGTTTCAGCTCTGGTGTGCATAAAAGCATTTGTCCAGGAGGCCGAGTGGGAGGATGAGTGAAGAGATGGCGTTGTCAATGGATGGCTAGATGCTGAGGGTAGGAGAGGATAACCTACATCCCTGCTCTCCCTGCCCCCCCCATCTTTGGAGACCTGAGGAATTCATAGGACTAAAAAGGTTTTGCAAAGCCCTGAGCTAACCAAGGAGAGAACATGTAAGCTGGAAAAGGTTTGCAAAGGGATATGTGCATGAACAGCATGCTTCTGTGAATAGGGAGAGAGTGCAGAGCAGCTGGCCCAACCTGGCCTTAGGGGGAGGCAGGGCGGCTGGGGAAGGCTGCTCTGGGCAGTAGTCACTGAGTACACACCTGGACAGCTAGGGCAACACTGGCCTGGTCTTTTCTGGGGCCTGCTACAGGTTGTGGGTGGGCATTCAACCAGAGAGCACAGGACTGTTCCACCCTGGGAGTAAGGAGAATAGAATAAGTATTGGGAAAGGGAAAGGTCCCACCCTTACAAACATATTTTTAATGATACTGGTTTTTTTTGAAGAGCAAAGAATTTTTGTCACATAGGAGATGGACTAAAGATGCAGAAAAAAATACGCATTGCTAGACATGGCTGATGATTTTTTGAAAACTACATCTTTGTTACCAGGAAGGTTTCTATGGGGGAGGGGGGACTGGGGGAAAGAGAAGGGAACAAGCATTTATTAAGCACCTGCTAGGTGCCAGGCATTGTGCTAAATGCTTTATATATTATCTCATTTGAAGCTCACAACAACATGGGGAGGTGTTATTATTTTCTCCATTTTACGGATGAGGAAACATCACTTAAATGACTTGCCCAACGTCACATAGCTAGTAAGTTTCTGAAGTCTGATTTGAAAATGGAGAAATCATAA
This sequence comes from Vombatus ursinus, assembly GCF_900497805.2. Lineage (NCBI taxonomy): Eukaryota > Metazoa > Chordata > Mammalia > Diprotodontia > Vombatidae > Vombatus > Vombatus ursinus. The sequence continues at coordinate 5,634,409 of NW_020954617.1, forward strand.
GAAGTGGCAGATTTTTTTTTAAGAGCAACAATGAGACATTTTTTTTTAAAAAGGCAGCAGGAGGAAAATCCCCTGCCATGGTGGTTATGTTTCGATCTCACACACAAATGTGGGCGCTACATTTCAGGAGGCAGCATTAGTGGGAAGTACCTCACAGTGGCAGATGTCACACGGGCGGCTGGGGTCGGTGAAGTTCTGCCCGTTGGCATAGATGTGTCCCTGGTAGGTACAGCTCTCACACCCAGGGCAGCAGGCACCTGGGAAGGGCTGGGTGAGTGAGGCCAGAGCCAAGGAAGAGGAAGGAGGGGCATCTCTTGGAGAAGCTGGGTCACCTGGGGTGGGGCTTGGGCAGGGGATCAGGTGCCCCAGCTTGAACAGAGGCTATTATTGCACCCGAGGGGAGAGATCCGGGTAGCAGGGCACTCACCAGGGGACTGAGTGGGATGCTGGCAGGGAGGCGGGGTGCAGGGCACAGCCCCACACACAGGAACCCCCTGTTGGCAGGAGCAGGTAGTGCAGGGCTGCCCGTCAGGCTTCCACTGGACCCCCTCGGCAAACTCCTGTCCATTGAGCACACACACTGCGTAGATACACAGAGAAGGGACTGGGTCCATCACCGTGGCATTGAGGGGATGTTGCACATACACACACACACACACACACACACACACACACACACACACACACACAACCTGCCACGATGAAAGAACTTTCTTACTTTGGGTGCATATTGTCCATCTATCTGCCTTGTGTGTGAGGGATTTGTGACATTATCAACTATGAAATCACACAGCTGGAAGATGCTTTGAAGAAGATCTAGTCCAATCTTCTCTTGCAAAGTCATACTGGTCTCTTTATGAGTCAAATCCCCTTTCTATTGCAATACCCTGTCTCCAGTTATAACCTGGGATTCTAGAACACCACTGTCCTGGAGATGCCTGAAAAAGGGGCATCAATGAAAAGGAGGTGAAGTTAACAGCTTGGGCCATGAAAATGTGTGACCAGTTCACTGGGGTCAGTGAGTGTTCATCACCTCAGGGGAGGCATGGAAGGAGAGGAGAGGAGAGGAAAGGCCTCCTGCAACCCTTACCTATTCCTAGACGAGGAAAAATGTAGCGAGAGACTCCAAAGAGGGTGTCAATTTTAAAATGAGAAAACCAGTTAGGTCACTTGGAGCTCTGGTGGGGAGCAGTCATGCTTGGGGCAGGCTCAGAGCACCCACTATCGGCCAAGAAGAGGGAGGCAGTGTGGACCAGTAGGGATAGCCCTGGATTTGGAGTCAGAAGAACTGGGTTTGAATCCACTTACTATGTTGGGCAGGTTATCTACTCTATTTGAGTCTCATTTCCTCATCTGTAAAATGAGAACATTGGAATAGATGACCTCTAATGTTCCTTCCAGCTCTAATTCTAATGATCCCACTAGGTTAAGATGCTAATTAGAACTAGAGGTGAAGAGCTAAGTTTTCCCTAAAGGTAGAACCAGTGCCAATAATAATAATTGCTAATATTTATTATAACCTGGAGGGGTAGCTAGGTGGTGCAGTGGATACGGTGCTGGGCCTAAAATCAGGAAGACTCATTTCCCCAAGTTGAAATCTGGCCTCAGATACTTACTAGCTGTGTGACCCTGGGTCACTAAATCCTGTGTGCCTCAGTTTCCTTATCTGTCAAATGATCCAGAGAAGGAAGCGGCAAACCACTCCAGTATCTTTGCCAAGGAAGCCCCAAATGGGGTCAGACACAAATGAAAATGACTGAATAGCAGCATTATAACCTGGGCTTCTGGGCATGCCCAGTTCTAATAGAGACATCATTGAGTAGGTCTTTTGAGCAAGTTTGCTTTGCCTAACATAGAACCCTCTGGATCCCCTCCAGGGGTGGGGCAACTGTGGCCTTCTAGGTCCTTGGGTGCAGTCTTTTGACTGAGTCCAAGTTTTATTGAACAAATCCTTTTATTAAGGGGATTTGTTCTATAAAGTTTGGATTCAGTCAAAGGGCCACACTTGAGGACCTAGAGGACCACATGTGGCCTCGAGGCCACAGGTTCCCCATGCCTGTGGCCTACCCCTTACCACATGGGTGAGGGTAGCCTTTGACTGACTGTCTTCATCCTTAAAACTGACAAGACTGAGCCATTGGCTCTCCTTTCCCCCATCTTTGGGCTGAGCGCCTTGTGGCAATTCCTATCTGCTGCACCCAGCAGATGCCATGAATTGAACCCGTAAGGAAAATCCTTCCCCTGCTGCCTCTCTTTGATCCCAGTTTTGAGAAAATGTCAGTTAAAAAGAGCTTCAAGGTTTGCAAAGCAATTTACACATATCACCTCATTTGATCTTCACAACCCTGCTCCCATTATCCTCATTTTGCAGATGAGGAAATTGAGGCTCAGAAACATTAAGTGATTTGCCCAGCCTCACACAGCTAGTTAATGGGTATGACTGGATTTGAACTTAGGGTCATCCTGACTTCAGGACCAGAACTTCATCTACTAGAGCACCGAGCCCGCCTCGTTGGCAAATGCATTTCAAGCAACCCAATCCAAACTAAACAAGGCAAGATCTGGTGTGAGAAGCCCTCCACAGCTTCCACAAGAAGGAGCTTCGTGGGGTGTGAGGGACTGTCTGATGTTGGCAGCTACCAGGTTGCGCGCTGTGGCAAGAGTAGGGTAAGATCTGGGTATTTTGGAAGTCGAGGCAGGGGCTGTGGTAGGCAGAGTCGTGGTGAACTGGGATGGGCTGGATATGGAGAAGCCCTGAGGCAGTGGGCAGGGCTATGTGAGATAAGCTGGGAACAAGGAAGTAGCCGGAGCTTGAGCTCCTGAGGCAAGGGGCGGTGCCACGTGGGAG
>NW_020954617.1:5637266-5657652 GCF_900497805.2 Vombatus ursinus
AGACTCGGAAGTGAGTATGACTCTGGTAGCGTGCTCCTTATAGGAGGAGAGGGTACCGGTGCGCGGCCGGCAGAAGGTCGGCGTGCGGCCAGTTCAAGTGGCGCCCAACGTGGGGCTGCCAACATCAGACAGTCCCTCACAGTGGGGCAGCTAGGTGGCACAGTGGATAGAGCACCGGCCCTGAAGGCAGGAGGACCTGAGTTCAAATCCGGCCTCAGGCCAAACACTTGACACTTACTAGCTGTGTGACCCTGGGCAAGTCACTTAACCCCAATTGCCTTTAAAAAAAAAAAAGAAGAAAAAGAAGAAAAAGAAGAAGAAGAAGAAGGAGCTTGGTGTACTGGCTAGGGCATTGAACTTAGCGGCAGGAAGACCTGGGTTAAATCCTGCCTCAAACTCTATATGACGCTGATTGAGTCACATAGCCACTCTGTTGGGGCCCTCTCCAATCATCCTGATCTGTATCTGGCCACTGGACCCAGATGGCTCAGAGGAGAAAGTGAGGCTGTTGACCTTGCACAGCCCTCGCTCGCTTAAATCCAATTCACATGCAAGGCATGGCATCATCTTCCTGATATCATGGTCCCCTTAGAGAATGAAGGACAAACAACAACAAGCCACTCTGTGCCTCAGTTTCTTCATCTGTAAAATGAAGGAATTAGGCTCGGTGGCCTTTGAGGTCCTTTCCATTTCTAGATCTATGATTCTATGATCTATAGGTACCTGAAAAGGTATAGATAGATATAGAAATTTTATATATAAACAATTGTGTATATATATATATATATATATATATATATGCATATTAAAAAATAAAAGATACCTGACAAGCCAAAGCAGGAAGCCATGAAAATCCAGGGAGGAACTCTGAAGGCCAGAGAGGGCAGGGCCATCCTCAGCCAGGGCTGAGCTGATAAAGAGTCATGGGAGTGAGAGTGCTCTCAGGCCATGCCACGCAAGTTAATCTGTGGTTAAGCAGATTGTCTTAGAAAAAGATTTCTGCCCTCTACAAATGAGCTCATCAATTCTATTATTCTTTTGTACTTTGTTTAATTTTAGTATTTCCTCAGTCCTGTGTCTAGCACAGTATCTGACACATAGTAGGAAGCAAACACATTTCTAAAGCACCTACTACATGCCAGGCACTGTGCTAAATGCTTTATAAATATTATTTTATCCTCACAACAACCCTGGGAGGTAGGTGCTATCATTATCCTCATTCTACAATTGAGGAAGCTGAGGCAGACAGAGATTAAGTGACTTGTCCAGGGTCACACAACTAATATGTGTCTGAGGCTGGATTTGAACTCAGGGCTTTTTGACTCCAGGACCAGCACTTTCTATCCACTGCCAAGCAGTTCAGTTGGAAGCTCCATGTGAAAGGAGAATCACCTGGTCTCCATCCTCAGAGAGGGCCTAGGCCTGGCTGAAGAAGGATGGAGGCTAGCAGGCAGAGACTCTCACCTTGGCAGCTTGGGCAGCAGTGTCCAAGCCTTGAAACTGGGTTGGTACAGGGGCTAGGTGGGCATTGCACGGGCACACAGCGAACCAGGCTCCTCTATAACACAGAAAGAGGTGAGACACACAGGCAGAGGGTGATGGAATCCTAGGAAAAGAGATTTAGAGAGGGAAGAGATATGGGAGGCCTTCAAGTCTATCCCCCCATTTTACAGATGGAGAAACTGAGGCCCAGAGAGGTTAAGTGACTTGGCAAGGCAGGCCAGAGATGTTCAGGGAAGAAGTAGGCATGGGGCAGAAGCTGATTAGAGCAGGGAGGAGCTTGGTGGCACAGAATCGACCTTCGGCCTCCAGACACATGGATAAGGGAGGGCACAAGGCAGCATGTGGAAGGGAAGAGTGGGCCAAGAACATGGACCCTAGGGCATGGTGATAAAATCTCAAAAATGAACATAAAAATTCATGAGCTTCCCACCCTCTTGCTCAGGAGCAGAGCTGAAAGCAAAAGGTGGGGTGGGGGCTGAGGGGGAGGAACCCTCACTCACCAGACAGGTGCATCTAAGGCAAGGGTTGGAGCTGGATGGGAAGACTGCCCCCTCCTCGTGATGCTGACCCTCATACTCACAGCCTGGGAAAAAGGGAGGGGCAGCTCAGAATCCCTCTGATTCTCTCTCAAGAGGGAACTTTGAACAAGGAAAAGGAGGAAAGGAGAGCGGGAAGGGAGAGGAGGGTGAAACATGGAGAGGGGAAGATATTGGTGGGAAGGGAGGTGCTGGGCAGGAGGAAATATGTGTGGGGGAGGAGGGCAAGGGAGCACCCTGAATGGTGCACAGGACTTGGGGCCTGGATGGAGAGTGGGGAAGGCAGGTTGCTTGTTTGTTTTGTCTTGGTAGGGTATTAGAAGCATTGCAGGAAGCCTGAGTCTCCTGGCATGATGAAGATGGGGGGGTCTGGGCTACCTAGGGGCAGTGGGTTCCCAGTCCTAGTGAGTAAGGACGCTTCTCTCCTGAAGCAGGGCTGCTACCATGTGGGAGAGGGAGGGGCAGGGAGGTCACCTGGCTGACAAATTGGACAACATTGCCCTGGTGGGGTGTAACTCTCCAGGCAGCTGAGCATTGGACATGAGGCCTCCATGCACTGAACAGTCCCATCCTGTGGGGGAGAAGAGGAAGTCCTATCCTCTGGCCTTCTCAACAGCCCTCTTTCTGCCCTCCCCCATAAACACAGTTCTAGATACTCCGGCAACCAGCCTACCCTGCAGATATCTCCTCATTGCCTACCAGCTGTGGCAGCTTCAGGCACCACACCTTGGCCAGTGCAGGACCAGATCTTTTACCTGACATCTGCAGCTGATGCAGGGCTCAGGATGCCATGTTTCTCCAGCTTTTCGGTCCCCAGGGCAGATTACGTAGCCTTGAGGCTCTTAGACCAAAGATATAAAGGGAATGAGTGGGGGGGGTTCTGTTTCCATGCACATGAATGTGTGTTTGTCTCTCTCCCCACAAGTAGTGCTCCTAATAAATGCTATCCATCCATTCATTTGTTCATTCTTTCATTCTCTTCCTTGACCTTTGGCTTCAGTATCTCCATTCAAATATAACTTCCCTGTCCTCTCCAGCCCCGTCCTCCCTCCTCAGCTCCAGGGTTCCGTTCCCAACTGCCTGCTGGACAACATTGCTTGAATAGCCTGCCAGCACCTGCAATTCAACCTGTCTAAAAACAGCCCCTGGACATTAACACCACACTTTTGGTGTCAGATTCTGCCCTCGGGCCATGGTAAGATGGTAAGATATACTTTAAAAAAATAAACTGCATGTAACAGAATGTCCCACTTTCCTATACAATCGTCTTTCTTGTTCTTTCTATGTTGAAATGTTTGTGATCATTAAAGTTGAAATATAACAGTTTTTGAAAGGATAGTGGGACAAGGTGCCTCAGTTGAATGCCCCCCATACCCTGGGCATCCTGAGTGAGATGCCAGAGCCAGGGTCCACGGAGGACTTGGGGAAGAGGGGCCAGGCAAGCAACTGACCTTTCTCACAGCTCGGGCAGCATCTCTGAGGGTCTAGGCAGGGCCTCCATGAACATAGCGGCTGACTACATGTCACCTTTCCTTCCTGTGGAGGAGAGGGGAAATAAACATTAGGCAACTGTGCCTCTGGAGAACGAGGAACCCAAAAGCAATAACACCCCCCCAGGTGGGAGTGGGGGCCAGAGGAAGAGGGAGCAGCTTGGCTCTGGTCATGGTGGCATCTCTATCTCCCATGAGCAGAGAGAAGCCTTTGGCTCATCTGTACTAATCTCAACCTCTGGCATTTCGACTATTCAGAGACTCACTAACTGTCTCCCTGGAGATACAGATGGAGGACTGCCCCTGAGAGGGGAGGAATGAGGAAGAATGGGTGTGAGAAAGACGAGGAAGAGAGATGGGTGTGTAGGTGTGAAGGCCAGGTAGCAAAACTCCAGGACTTACCAGACAGTGACAGGTGGTGCAGGCATCTGGAAAGAAGGTCTCCCCACTGCTATAGGTCTGGCCTTCATGGCTGCATCCTGATCCCAAACACAGAGCAGTCATTGTGGGTGACCCCCAATCCCCAAGATCCCAGCCTCTGAGGTCTGCAGGTCAGAAGGTGGTGTCAGAGTCACCCCCACTTCCTGCCACTCCTCAGGATAGTTGTAGAACTCACCAAGACAATGGGCTGCATCCCTGATGGGGGAGCATCGAACCACCCCCTCCAGGCAGACACAAGAGGTACAGGCCTCAGGTTCCCAGTGGGATCCCTCTGGCCACTCCTGCCCCTGCCAGGTGCAAGGGAGCCTGCGGCATTCACAGGACTCGAGATGCTTCACCCTGGTCAGCAGGTCCAGGTTCTGGGAGAGAGGCAATAGTGCGCATACTCACCTGGACCATGTCTCCTCCCCCTTCTCACCTCCTCACCCTCATGGAGCCCCTGTTATACTGGAATGGGGAGAAGGAGCACACACCTAAATAGGAAATCATGAGATCATAGGACGTAGAACGGGAAAGGGCTATCTGATGCCATAACCAACCTCAATTCCAAGAGTCTGATGATGAAACAGGCTATCTTTCTTCCCCTGATAGAGAGCCGATGGACTCAGGGTGCAGAATGAGGCACTCTTTTGGACAAGGCCCAATTTGTTTTACTTAATTAAGAGTATTTGTAACAAATATTTTGTTTTTTCTTTTCTTTTCAATGGAGTGAGGTAGTAAGGAGATAAATACTTGATCATTCTAAAAACTTAACAAAAAAAAAAACTTCCCAAGCCTCAGAACCAGATTCTACTCACTGGACTATGTTCTCACTGTGCCAGCACTAACCTAGGTATAGTTCTTTAGACTCTGAAACTCAGCTGGGCAGGACCTCAACAGATCATGAGATCTTGCCCTCTACTGTTAACCAGAGGAATTATTACAGACAGAAAAAGATAGGTTTGGAGCAGCATAGATTTAGAGTTAGAAGGGAGTTGAGAGGCCATCAAATATAATTCCCTCATTTTACAGCTGAGGACCCAAGTTAAGTGACTTGCTCAAGGTCACACAGCTAGTAAGTGTCTGAGGCAAGATTTGAAAAGAGGTAGCTGGGTAAGTCAGTGATTAGTGCATTGGGTCTGGAGTCAGGAAGATATGAGTTCAAATCCAGCCTCAGACTAAAAATTTACTAACTGTGTGGCCCTGGGCAAGTCACTTAACCTCTCTTTAGCTTAATCCACCGGAGAAGGAAATGGCAAACAATTCCATCTTTGTCAAGAAAACCCCATGGACAGCACTGGTGCTATGGTCCATGGGATCACAAAGAGTCAGACACAACTGAACAATAATCTGTGACTTCTTGGGCTGTCTAGTAATAAGGTAGTCCTTATTACAAAAGAATTCACTATAAGAGTCCTTTTAACCTCTGCTACTTCTTCACTAAGAAATCCTTCAGTTTTCTCTAAGCTAAACAACCTCATTTCTATTTGCTTTTAATCCAAAAACCTAATTTCCATCCTGAAGTCATTGAGTCATGGAAAGAACAGTGGATTTGGTCTGAGGATCTGGATTGGAATCCCATTTTGCTGCTTACTCCCTATGTGACCTGGGCAAGAACTTCTTTAGCCTCTCTGGGACCCAGTTTCCTTATCTGTAAAATGAGGAGAGTGATATGAGATGATCTCCACGGTCCTTCCCATCTCTAAAGCTATGCTCATTGTCCTTCTGGGAGCCCTCTCCCATATTTACCCCGACCACCTCCCCTCGTCTGGCCCCTACAGCCCTGTGCCTTCACTGCGCCACATCTCCAAGGCCCCATTCCTACCTGTTCCCTGAGTTCTGCCACCATGGCTCCCAGCTCCTTTAGCTTCTTGTTCACCTTTTGTAGTTGTTCTTCCAAAGGCCCACAGAGAGCAGGTGGGTCAACAGCGGCCTGCCGCTGGTAGTGACTGACGTCATTGAGGCTGACTGACTGGCCTGGGCCCAGGGCTACAGTGTCTACAGGAGCAGGCAGGCAAGGAAAACAGGGTTGAAGAGACCTGGGTAGAGCCTGGTGGGCTACTCAACTCCTGGGTCAGGGGAGGAGAGGACAGTTATTTGCCTTCCTCCCAGTCTCCACATCACCAACAGTCTAGAAAGGACACTTCTCAGAGAGGACTGCACTGGGTCTGGAGTCAATAGATGTAGATTTGAACCCTCATTCTTTTGTCAACTAGATGAATGACTTTGGCCAAATCGTCACCACTTCCCCAGCTCCTGGCTTGTCAAAAGTAGAGATGGGAAGAGGAATCATAATGGGAATTGGGAGGCCAGCTTCTTGGGTGCTTAGGCAAAGGACACATCCAGATGCAGGGGCAGCTACAACTTGGAGACCTCTGACTGAGGCCCCAAGGCCATGGGTAGGTGTCCCAGCCTTGGGGGTCTGGTAAGCAAGGGACGACAGAACCTAGCCAATAACTTCTTCTATCTTTCCAAGGCTACTAGAAGTAAGAAAGCATATAGTAGCCTGGTCCCACCATCTAACTCCTGCTTGTTCAAGACTCTGACAGCAGCCCAAGTAATGACCACTTGTGCCAACAGGCCAAGCTGCGTAGCCTCAGCCTAGTACCCTGATGCCTCTATAGCTGGAGCCCTAAGATGGAGAGGTCTTAGAAAGTCTATCCCCAGGGTTATGGCTGGAGGATAGGAGGAGGTACCCAGAATTACAGCTTCCAGGCAGAAATCCCTGGTTCAGGCCCCAGTATCTGACTCCCCTGGTGTTCCTCACCTGGGGAGTGATGTTCAAAGCCTCCCGCTGATCCAGAACTAGAAAGCTGGCAGAATGGGGGAGAATCACCCCTAAGGGAGGCTCTAAGTCTCTCACCTGCATCCTACTTCTCCCTCCCCTCATTTTCAGGCTCCTTTCTTAGGGGTCCAGTTGATTGAAGAGGACAATGAATCATTTAATCAACAAGCATTTATTAAGCATCTACTATGTGCACTGTGGATACAAAGCGGGGGAAAAATGAAACCATTCTTTCCCTCAAGGAGCTCACATTCTGTTGGGTCAACATGTTGAATATCATATAAGTAAATGCAAAATAAATACAAGGAAAATTGGTAGGAGGTCCCCATAGCTGGGGATCAGGAAAGTCTCCATGTCAAAGGTGGTAAAGGAGCTAGAAGATTCTAAGAGGTATAGGTGAAGAGGAAGTTCACCCCAGACACAGAGGAAAGTGTGGACAAAGGCATCCAGGATAAGATGAAACGTGGGGTGAGAGTAAGAAGACCAGTTTGATGAAGAGTCTTGGCACTGAGGCCTTTCAGTCACCTTCAGTTCCAGTGCCCACTCTTAGCTCTTCTCCCTGAACCTTTGTTGACCTCAGTGACCAGACTCTACGCCCAACTAAGTGTCCATTCTCCTCCAAGACTCGACCTCCTTCTGAGACACCACCCCAGCCCCTGGAATCTCCTTGTGAACCCTGGCTCTGATTCATAGAGACACAGAATGGTTGGGAGGGAGGTGTGGTGCGGGGGCCTGGGAGGTCACACTGATACAAACTTGAGTGTCCCAGGCTTGGGGAGACCCTACAAAGATGAAGCCTAGTCAAAAGTGCCTTGGTCTCTCCTCCGCTCTTCAATTCTTCACCTCTCCCTACCCTTGTCTCCACCAAATCTCTGTCTCTCTCCTTCTCTGTGTCTCTGTCTCTCCTCTCCTCCTCCCTCTCTCCCAGCCTCTGCCTCCCACCCCCCTTCCCAGGGGAGGAGCAGGCACCCAGAACACAAAGGCATTAGATAGCTCCAATTGCTGCCTCTTCCTCTCCCCGCCCCCCTCCCCCATTTTGCCAGACTTAGAATAATTAACTTCAGATCCACAGATTCCAAGGCAGCTTCCTCACCCCTGCTGCTCTCTGACTTCCTTTCAGGACTTGACTAGATACCCCCGTTCTCTTACCCACTCTCTCCCAGACTCAGCTTTCCCAAAAATCCTTCTGTCCCTTCCCTGCTCTGAACCCTACTCCTCCAGCCAAAAAAAGGCCGGCAAACAAACGCTGGGAGCAACAGACCCAGAGCAGAGCTTAGGAGAAGGCAGAAGCCAGGGTAGTGAGTCCCAGCCCCTTACCCCTTTGGAGCAGAAGGGGCCCACGCAGCCTCCCACCTCCAGCCTGGGAGCCCAGCTGGGTCTTACTGTTCTCCTCTGCCTTGGTCAGTGCTAGTTCCTGCTTGGGTAGTGCCACAGCCAGCAGGAACAGAAGAACAGCTGGGAACAGACCCCAGGGGCCTCTCAGAAGGGCCATGCTCCTCTCCCTGGCGCGTCTCCGAGTTAGAAAACTAAAGTCAGCTCTCTAGGACTCAGGAAAAGAGCCAGAGGGTGGGTGCTGGAGGGGGATGGGGAGTGGGGGGTGGGGAGGCTGGGGCCGGACAAGGGGGTGGGTGGGGAAGGAAACTTTAAGGCTAACTCTCTTGCCTTTGTTCCAACAGTCTAGTGTCCCTCCTCCCCTTGTCCTGCAGAGAGAGCTTAGGACGGTGGAAAAGTAAAATGAGGCCCTAAAACACAAGGACCAGCGTTCAAGGCCTTCCTCTGACAGTGTCTACCTCTGGGACCCTGAGCCTTAATCCCTTCTTGTGTAAAATTTGGGGTCTGAGGTCCCTTCCAGTACTAAATCTATGATCCCTTCCCAGCTCTATCCCTCTCATCTCTGCCCATCAAAGTTTTTTTTTTTTCTTAACTCGCCTCATTCTCCAGCCCCTAGAGTCTCTCCTGGGGAAAGAACAGCCCCTATACCGCTGACACCCCTGGAAGATTAATTTTTTAAAATTATCTTAGACCTGATATGTTTACCAGGTGAACATATATCTCAATTATTCATTAGGTGTGAGCAAGGCCTGGACACCTCCCTAGGTGCCCCAGGAAATCTGTTCAGATTGGCTGAGGGACTTGGTCTGGTCCTTTGGGGACTATAGAAAACCATCAGCTAGATGAAATTCACCAGTCTTCAAGCCAGGAGACCCCCGAGAAGGAAGTGATGGGGTAGGGGAGGAGAAAAAATGGAATCTGGCCTTTGGCCTCAACCTCTTTCTCTTCTCGTCTGCCCCCACCCCAGCCAGTGGGGGACCTAGGGAACCTTGAATAATTTGGACTTCCTGTCTTTTTTGGGGGGGCTAGGCAATGGGGTTAAGTGACTTGCCTAGGGTCACACAGCTAGTAAGTGTTATGGGTCTGAGGTCATATTTGAACGCAGGTCCTCCTGACTCCAGGGCCGGTGCTCTATCCACTGCACTACCTAGCTGCCCCTGGACTTCCTGTCTTATTGGTATCCCAGTAGTATTCCTGGAAGGACAGAAGGACAGCCTGAACAAGATAAGGAAAGCAGATTTAAGGCTCCAGCAGAAAAGCCACTAAGGGGAAACCTACTGGCTTCCCTAAGGGGAACTTCATGAATTCTCCACATAGGAGTGAAAAGAACCAAGCACAGCTGTGAGTGAATTACCTACTCCTTTTCCATGAGGATTCTCCAAGCTTGACCTACTTTCCCTTATAATCTGTATGTATTGGTGGAAAAGTGTGTTATAGACTGGGTGGCAGTGGTGGTGAGATTAGTCAATAATCAATAAACATTTATTAAGCACATACTAGGTACAAGGCACTGTGCTAAGCACTAGGGATACAAAAAGAAGGAAAAAACAGTCCCTGCCCTCAAGGAGTTTATAATCTAATGGAGGAAATGTTATATATATAAATAAATACATATGTATGTATGTATGTATGTATGTATGTGTATATATATATTTGTTTGCATGTATAAAATACACACACACATATATCAAACTATATACAGGATAAATAGGAAATAATTAGGAGAGAGAAGGCACTGGAATTAAGAGGGGATGGGAAAGGCTTCCTCTAGGAAGTGGAATTTTGGCTGGGATTTACTAACTGCTGTTACTATGCTAAACGTATAAATAGCCCATGGAAGCTTGTGGGGGTTTGTGAGCTATGGCATTAGGTAAACAACCTTCCTCCTCCTCAGGACTAACCTCAGAGTCCAAGGGTCACATAGTAGCCAAACTCTCGTGACCCAATTCATCAGTACAAGTTGGAATAGTAGCTCAAGAACCTCTATGTGATAAATAAATAACTAAAGGTAAGAGGGTGCTTTAGAAACTGAATTGGAGCCACAAGCATGGAAGTGTTCACAGCTCTCTCCTTGGCTGCCTGCTTCTTCCAGTTCTGTCCATTTGCCCTGTTCTCCACCCCTAGAGCAGTGCAGTCTTTCCCTTCACCCTTCTTCTTCCTCCTGGGATCCTGCCAAGAGGCAGCTGCCTCTTGTTTCTTTTCTCTCCTTCCTGCCCCCTAAAACTGCTTCTCTTGGTCTCCCTGGAATCTGAGATGGTGGAAGACCAGCTCTTCTTTCCCCCTAAAATGTTTCCATGGATTCTCCTGCACCCATAGCATGGCAGGAGCAAGTGGGCCCCCAATGACCATTGCCTCCTCTTCCCCTGCCACTGCTGAGAATGGCTTTCCAGCTACTAGGTTCTGAGTTTTAGGCAGAAGTCTGGGATAAGCTGGCCAAGGTTGGGCTGAGGAAGGGACCAACTCAAGGTGAGGCTAAAGGAGAAGAGAAGAAAAGGATGGAGGAGAGAGACAGAGAAAGACACAGACACAGAGAGAGACACAGACAGAGAGAGACAGAGCTTTTGTGAGGGTTAGAGTGAGATGGAAAATGGGGCTGCAAGGCAGATCTACAGTAAAAGAGCCAAGACTCAGGAACTCGGTGTCCACTAGGCCAATGGACTCATGCTAGCTGGCAGTTCTGAGCAGCTCTGCAACCCTTCTCTCCTGATCACCATCTCTCCTCTTTGACCTGGACCTCCAGTGGGGCCATTTCAGCTTCAGACATTCCTATAGAAAGATCAGAGGAAGAGAAGATGCAAAAGAGAATGAAAAGCACAGACTTCTTCCTTTTTGTCCTGTCAAACTGCCTTTTGTTCTTGTTTTTAAAACAGGAGTTCTTAATCTGGGGTCCATGCTGCTACCATTCATTATGGAGAGATTTCAGAGGTCTATGATCCTGGATGGAAAAAAAAATACATCATTATTTCCAGTATCCTCTAACTGAAATTTAGCATTCCCTTCAAGGAGGTGGTGCTGGTACCTTCTTCCTACCAAAAGGCCCCAGGCTTGGTTAAGTCCTAGAGGGAGCCTGACCCCAAAGAAGGAAGTCAGACTCTCCTTTGTTCTCTGACTCAGGACATCTGCACCCTAGAGCCCCAGGGAAAATCCATTAAGAAAAGCTCAGCAATTGGGGAATGGCTGAACAAGTTGTGGTATATGAATGTAATGGAAAACTATTGTGCTATAAGAAATGATAAACAGGCAGGCTTCGGAAAAACCTGGAAAGACTTGTATGTTCTGATGCTGAGTGAAGTGAGCAGAACCAGGACAACATTGTATACAATAACAGTCACGTTGAGTGATGACTAACTTTGATAGACTTAGCGCTTCTCAGCAATACAAGGATCTAAGACATCTCCAAAGGCCTCATGATGGAAAATGCTAACCACATCCAAAGAAAGAACTGTGGAGTCTGAAGGCAGATCAAAGCACACTATTTGCTGTTTTTTTCCTTCTGTTTTGTTTCTTCTTTCTGATGGTTCCTCCTATTGGTTCTAATTCTTACTTACAACATCACTAATGTGAAAATATGTTTAATAGGAATGTGTATGTACAGCCTATATCAGATTGCACTCCGTCTTGGGAAGGGAGGGGTAGAAAAATTTAAAACTCAAAAGCTTATGGAAGTGATTGTTGAAAAATCAAAAGAAATTAATAAAAAAAAAAAGCTCAGGACACAAAAATATTTAGCTGTACTTTCTGTAATAGTAAAGAACTGGAAACAAAGTAAACGCCCATCAATTGGGGATGGTTAAACAATGATGGTACGTGATACAAATTATTAAACAAAATGTGGTCCAGTTGTAATGGAATATTACTGTTCTGTAAGAAATGATGTTTGTGATGAGTAGAGAGAAGCATAGGCAGACCTCCATGAGCTGATGCCAAGCAAGCTAAGGAGAACCAAGCAAACAATACACACAGTAACTAGAACAACAGAAGTGGAAAGAATGATTCACCGAAAAAAAACAAAAATAAATGTAACCAAATGATAAAAATCAAAAGGACTCAGGAGAAGCTGTATGAGAAGACACCCCCACCCCACCCCTTCTTGGAGGTGGGAGGTCCACAAGTGTTACATGTTCCACATGTTTTTGGACTTTTTCATTTTATCAATCAGTTATATGGGCATTTGTCTTTGTGAAAGAAATACTTGTTGGGGCAGGTAGGTGGTGCAGTAGGTAGAGCACCTGCCCTGGATTCAGGAAGCCCTGAGTTCAATTCCAGCCTCAGACACATAACACTCAATAGTTGTGTGACTCTGGGCAAGTCACTTAACCCCAATTGCCTCACCAAAAAAAAAAAATATATTATTTGTTATTTGGGATGGCTCTCTGGCAGGGGATGGGGAAATATACTGGGAATAACTATGATATAAGAAACAGAAAATATCAGTAAAAACTTAATTCTCTTTAAGTGAATAGCTTAGGAATTAGTCAACCCCCAAAAAGGGGTTGAATACCTAGAAAAGTGGCAGCTAGGTGGTGCAGTAGATAGACTGCCCGCCCTGGAGTCAGGAAGATTCATCTCCCTGAATTCAAATCTGGCCTCAGACACTTACTAGTTGTACCACCCTGGGCAAGTCACTTAACCTTGTTTGCCTCAGTTTCCTCATCTGTCGAATGAACTGGAGAAGGAAATGGCAAACCACTCTAGTATCTCTGCCAAGAAAACCCTAAATGGGTTCACGAAGAGTTGGACATGACTGAAAGATAACTGAACTTTAGAAAAGTGCTCAATATACAAAGTGGAACACACATAAGAGAGTTAATTATTTCTTCTGCCACAAAATACTCATAAGCAATCATTGACAAGTACTTAAAGCATGTAATGATGTTTTCCCTGAGAGACTGATGCTTAAAACATTGAACAATTTGTGGGGCTACTAACAGACATTTCACTTACACCCTTACATCTTCACTGTCTGAACAACTCATTCAGGTCCATAGCTTCTGGCCATGCATGGCCTTATCTAATCCTGTCGTCATCATCCTCTTTAAAAAAAGTTGTTGCAAAGATTGCCTCCTTCTGGGAAACCAGCACCTGGACCCGGAAACTCCTGATTTCACAAATTCCTGATCAAGTGCCTGGAATAGAGTAGGTGCTATATAAATTCTAGCTATTATCACTGTTGTTGTCATGGTCACGATGAGGCTTCAGTGGAGGCTAGGGGTATCTATCTCAGGATTGCTGTTTGGTTGCCTGTACTCAGGGAAAGAAACACAAAGCAGAAGAGGCAGCTTAAGGGCTTGAGATGCAGTCAGGCTCACCTTGACAAGCAGCAAATATTTTTATTGCTTGAAGTCACTATTGCTTTGAGGGGAGGGGAGAAAGATCCCCCTTTTTCTCTTCTACCACCCCCTCAAAGTCAGAGGTAGGGCTAGAATCACCTCAACACATTCAGTAGAGAGGAAGAGAAAGTAAAGAGAGAGCAGAGTCATTCCTCTTTAAGTCTATGGTTGTTCAATCGTTTTTCAGTTGTGTTTGACTCTTTGCAACCCCTTTTGGGGTTTTTCTTGGCAAAGATACTGGAGTGGTTTGCCATTTCCTTCCCCAGCTCATTTCACAGATGAGGAGACTGAGGCAAACAGGGTTAAGTGACTTGCCCAGGGTCACATATCGAGGAAGTATCTGAGGCCGGATTTGGACTCAGGTCCTCCTCACTCCAGGGCCAGCACTCTATCCACTGAGCCACCTAGCTACCCCAAGGTCTATGGAGCGGAAGCTTATTCAGATTCAATTGCTTATCATAGTCAACCATCCTACCCCACTCTCATTATGGAGGACTTTAAGCAAGGGGACAGAGTACTTGTGTCTCTAGAAAGACTCAGCTCTATGTATGCTCCATGGGTTTGTCCCTGGCCTACCATCACATATGCTTACCTCCATGGGAAGTCAAGTCAATAAGCATTTGTTAAATGCCTACTGTGTGCCAGGCACTGTTCTAAGTGCAAGGGATTCAAAAAGAGGTAAAAATAGTCTTTGCCCCCAAGAGGTGTCTAGAAGACAGGGAGAGGGGATCCCTTATCTACCTCCCATTACAATGAGATTCTCTCTGTGATACCAGTGATAGTTACCCCTTCCATATCACAGAGGTTAGGAGCGTGGCACCCCCACAATCTAGAAAATCCTTGTGTAATTTGTTGGCCCTCTCTTGGTACCAGAGAAGTCTGAATTACTATGGAATTAAAAAATAAAATATGTTGATATTATGCAATACTATACATATATTTTATGCATTTCTGAGTTTCTAAGCTTTTTCTGTGCTGTCTGCTGGCCTTCGTGTGTTGTCTGAGGCTTCTGCAAAACTCCCCCCAAATTCCCATTTAATTTCTGATGCTGACTCACGATATATTGAAACCGTTATGGGGAAAGTCATGATGTGGTAGGGATAACTGTGGTCTGTTCTAGAATTCAGGTTCAGAATTGCTCATGGCCTCTTCCAACAAATGAAGGTTGGACAGTGTGCAGAATGAAATGAGATAATCTTATTAGCTGCTATGCATGGGGGCAGGTGTGTGTGGGGGTGGGGTGTAAGGAGAGACTGCCCATAAGGGTATTATCCGCTCATTTCTCAGACCTAAGGAGGTTAACCCAGTATACCAGCTGCCACCATCTTGACCCATATCCCCTTGGCTCTGAGCTGACTAGCCTTCCTTCTGCCTATACCCAACCAGAGTGGATATTGTCTCATCTGGAGTTCTGCACCTGGTAGCAATAAAGGGGTACTTACAAGGTGATCCGGACCTCAGAACCATGAGCTTCCTGACCCCTCAGTTTGGGGCCTGATGGAGCTGTGGTCAGGAGTGTTCAGAAATGAGAAAGACTGCTTCTCCCTCCAGGTAAGATTCAGTGGGGTGGCAGTAGGGCTGGCAAGCTCAGCCGGAGACATTGGGAGAGGTCAGATATCCAGGCATACCGGGTTGTTTTGTTCTGTTTTTTTTGAAAGGCCAAGGTTAGCTCCACAGCTGAGAGGAAAGCCCTAAGGGAACTAGAGAAACTTAGGTATGGGTGAAAGACTAGGTCACATAGGGCTAACCAGTCGATCAGAGACCAAAATATTCCCCGACTTCTAGTCCAGGATGACCCCATAGTTCAACTTTCTAAAATTAGAAAGATAGAAGGTTGCTCATGGGTAGGCCAAGCTAGTATAATCAAAATGACTATTCTACCTAAATTAATTTACTTATTCAGTACCATACCAATCAAACTATCAAAATTATTTTATAGAGCTAGAAAAAATAATAACAAAATTCATCTGGAAGAACAAAAAGTCAAGAATATTGAAAGACAGAAAGGTTTCTGATGGTTAAAAATCCAGGCAGGGAGCAGTTGGTTTCAGGAGGCCAGGAAGGAGCAGCTGGTCATCTAGGGTAGGCAAAAGGGCTATTTCCTTCAATTTTGTTCCCCAGTTCTTTGCCTGATTGTTGGAGGTATCGTTCAGCAATGACTGAGTGAGGTCAAAGAATACAGTCTTCTCAAAGGTTTAAGAATTTCTAGCCTGAGCCTTTGCTTAAGGACCCAAATGCCTGAACTCTGCTTCTGGCCATCTGTGGGGCAGGCTACTACTTTGGTCAGCCTGTTTTCTCCCTTTCTGCCTGTTGCCTTTAGTTTCACTGCTAATTCTGCCAAACCTCCCTGGCCTACATCCCATCCCCTTCACCTTGGCCCTGGACAAGCCATGCCCTGGGGGGAGCTTGGAGTCATATTAAAAAGCACTGATGACATATTCAGGAAGGTAGCTAAGACTGAGACAGAGCTGGGCAGCCCAGGTTCCCACATCCATCTGCTATGAGAGTACCATCCTTGCCATCCATCTGTCCCTATTTCTTTCTCTTCTCTGATTCTTCCTTTTTATTACAGGGAGAGTTACTGCAGAGACATAGGACTAAAGTGTGCCCCATTTTCCTTGCTCTGATGTGGTAGGAGATCTGCACTTGGGTCCCTTAACTCAACAAAAGACACGGGGTATTCCAAGTCTGCACTTTCCCTCCTCTATGGTTGGGGTGGGAAGAAGTTGGGGATGAGTTGGGGTCAGGGGGACCTATGGGCCGGGATGAAGCTAAGGGGGCCAGTAGATCCAAGGGCCATGTGATCTCAGGGACTTAGTGCCAGGCTCTACCAATGGAAAGAAAATAAAGACCACCCTCTTTCTCCCGCAGTGGACAACATAGAAGAGCAAACTCTGGAGGCTGAAATGGCCAAGATGAGGTTGATATGGCATGCCTTGCTGCTGACTGCAGTAGTGACCTTTCACCTAAACACAGGTACCAGGATGAGGCTGGTAGCTCCCTTTTTCCCATAACCACCTTTGGTCAGTAAGGGTGGGAGCTGGTCCTCTAGGGTTATGGTCACCAAGGAAGTTGGTCAGTATCTGGAAGACTAGGGTGTAGGAGAGAGGAGCAGGGTCAGACCTCCTCCCTAGAACAGGCTTAAATTTAGGGTTGAGACTGCTGCCACCAAGCCCAGGCTCCTAGCTCAGTTTCCACAACTGTACTTCTAGCATGGCTCCTGTATCAGAATACATGGCCCCTATTGATTTGCCATCTAACCAATATCTCAAAAAACAAATAAAATATATTGGAATCAGTTTATACCATTCAATAGATGTTTATTAAGGCTTACTATGTGCAAAGCATTGATATTTCAAGAGTGAACGAGATGCCTAAGGGGGAACATATAGAATAGGGATCTTTAACCTAGATTCATGGACCCCTGAGAGGATCCTTGGATAGATTTCAGGGGCTCATGAACTAAGATGGGGAAAAAAAATCACATCTGTATTTTCACTGACCTCTAACTGAAATTTAGTGCTTCGTTCAGTTACTTAAAAACATTTTTCTGAGGGGTCCATGACATAGTGCTTGGAATGCAGAATGCCCTTAATAAACGCTAATTGATTGAATGAATGACTTATTGATCTATACAAAAAGGTTAAGAACTGATCTAGACAGAGTAGAGGGCTGAGGACAGCTTGAGGACATGCCAACATAGAGGAACAGAACCATGGTTAGGAATTATTTAAGGTTGGGCAAAACAGTGTTGAGAAGGCAGTGGTGGGTATGATGGACAATTTGATAAGTTTAGGGATCAGTGGCAGGGAGAACAGGGGACAGAAAAACTACCAATATTCTGAGAAAAGAGTGTCTTGACTCTGACCCTTCAAGTATTAGAGGGGAACCCAGAATCACAAGGTCAGAGATTTGGAAGGGACTTCAGCAGTAGTTCAAGTATTGCACTGTAACACACCCAAGCAGTCACCCAGTCTCTATTTGAAGACTGCTAGGGAGGGGGAATCCACTATCCCTGGGGGATATCCTTGGGTCGCCCATTCCACTTTGACCTAGTTCTAATTGTTAACAATTATTCCTCCTGGTTCTGTCCTCCAGAGCCAGATAGAAAATGTCTAATCCTTCTTCCTCAAAACAATCTTTCAAATATTTGAATGAATGAAAAAGCACTGTGCTAAGTGTACCCTGGGAATGCCAAACGCACAAAGCAAAGGCCTCCCCATCCTTAAGATCTTCTTTTTTTTTTTTTTAAGGTAAACAGGGTTAAGTGACTTGCCCAGGGTTACACAGCTAGTTAAGTGTCTGAGGCCAGCCAGATTTGAGCTCAGGTCCTCCTGACTCCAGGATCAGTACTCTATCCAATGCACCACCTAGCTGGCCCCTATTTTTTTTATATTCTAATGAGGGAGACAACACAAAAAGAAGAGTGGTGGGCAACCAAGGAGGATTGGTCCAGAAAGTTACTGGGATAGCAGGTGGAGCTGGAAAGGTTAATCTATTGATTGACCTATCCCATGCAGGAACTATGGCAGAGTTAAACATGGTTCATAGTTCCAGACGTTTGGGTGTGAGGAATAAAGGAAGGGACTGTGGAGGAAATAACTAGAGAGTCCAGAGCCTGGGTTTTTTCCTGAAACAGTGCTTCTGGAGAAGCAGTTACCAATTTGGATAGTGGGGCACCAGGGCAGAAGTTTCTCTGGAGCTGAAAGTCTGCTGGTTTTCTCTATTCTGGATTAAACACCCCAGGTTCTTTAATTGACCCTCATAAGGGCCTTCATCATCCTGGTTGCCCTTTTCTGTATTCTCTCTAGCTTATCAGTATGCCTCCTAAATTGTGGCATCCAGAATCAAACACAATACTTCAGATGAGATCTGACCAGGGCAAACTATAGAAGGAACATCACCTCTATTCTTGAAAACTGTGCCTCCCTTAATGGAACCCAAGACCCCCTTAGCTTTTTTTGGCCACCAAATCACAAGGTTGACTAGTATTGAGCTTGTATTCCACTAAAACTTCCACATGTTTTCGGAAAAAAATGCTATCTAGGCTTTCCCCATTTTGTATTTGTAAATTGATTCTTGAACCCAACTATAAGACTTTACATTTATCGCTTTGGAATTTCATAATGAGTCATGAAGAATTGAGTAAGCCCTTTCTATGTGCCAGACCCCATGCTAAGCACTGGGGATTCAAAGAAAGGTAAAAATACAGGTTGCCCTCAAGGACCTTATATTCTAACAAGGAAAACTAACATGCAAAAGAGACTAGGTACCCAGTGCAAATGGAACATAATCTTAGAGGGAGGGTGCCAGACCAGGAAAGGCCTCCTGCAGAAGGTGAGATTTGCCTTGAATCTTAAAAGGATGCCAGGGAAGCCAGGAGAAGAGGAAGAAAAACATTCAGGCATGGGAGGGCAGCCAGTGAAAGCCAGAGTCAAGAGTTGGAATGCTGCCTGTGAGAAACAGCAAACTGACCTGTGTAACTGGATCAGAGATTGGATAGGGTAGGCCGGGAGTCAGAAAGATTCATCTGTCTGAGTTCAAATCTAGCCTCAGACACTTACTAACTGTGTGACCCTGGGCAAGTCCCTTAACCCTGTTTGCCTCAGTTTCCTCATCTGTAAAATGATCTGGAGAAGGAAATGGTAAACCATTCCATTATCTTTGCCAAGAAAACCCCAAATGGGGTCACAAAGAATTGGACACAACTGAAAAACAACTGAACAACCATAGAGATATGATTGAAAAACAGCTGAACAACAACAAAAGTGTAAGAAGACAGTAAAAGTAGCGATGGCTTTAGACACCAAAAAGAAGGTTTTATATTTGATCCTAGGGTTAATAGAGGGCCATAGTAGTTTAAAAACCATGCTTTAGAAAAATCACTTTGATAGGTGAGTGGACAATGGATGGAATGGAGAGAGACTTGATGAAGAAAATCCAACCAGAAGCCTGTGGCAATAGTCTAGGCACATGGTGGTGAGGGTTTCTGTGAGTTGAGAACAGGAAATGTATGTTAGAGATGTTGGGAAGGTACAATGACAAGATTTGGCAACAGACTGGATATGTGGAAGGTAATATCAGATGGTGTCAGGTTCAGCCTGGTGTTCTAGACTTTCAAGATCTTTTTGCATCTTATTTTGTGATCTAGTGTGTTAGCTACCCCTCTCAGGTTTGTGTCATCTGCAAACTGGATAAGCATGCCATCCATGCCTCTATCCAAGCCTCTGAAAAAATGTTAAATAGCACGGGTTCAAGCATAGATCCCCAAGGTATTCTACTGGAGATCTGCCACCAAGGTGACATTGACTCATTAAGAATTAGGCATTCTAGCACAGTCATCCATCCAATCCCAAGTGCTTCTAATTGTACTATAGTCTAGTATGCAGTTTTCTATCTTCTCCAAAAGAAAAGTAAGATATTTAATCACATCTTTTGCTAAAATCTAGATTGTTATTGTTCAGTCACGTCTGACTCTTTGTGACCCCATTTAGGATTTTCTTGGCAGAGATACTGGAGTGGTTTGGCATTTCCTTCTCCAGCTCATTTTACAGATAAGGAAACTGAGGCAAACAGGGTTAAGTGACTTGCCCAGGGTCACACAACTAGTAAGTGTTTGAGGCTATGTTTTAACTCCAGAAAATGAGTTTTCCTTACTACAGGCCTGGCACTTGATCTACTGCACTACGTAGCTGCCCCCCAAAGTCCAGGTAAATCACATCTATTAAAGGCAGGCAGAGGCAAAGGGCACCATGCTGAAGGGACCCTGGCAGTAGTGTTTGAGGGTAGTTGTGCCACATGACTACCTAGTACATTGGAGGACTACAGAGAAAGACATTGGGATAATGACTCATTTGGGGAGAGAGAGCCTTACCTGTTACCCCCACGATATAAACCCCTTGGGCTTACGTTCCTTTTACCCCATATTAGTTGCAGTTCTGTTTTGGACAAGGAAGATGAGCCGGTAGAGGAGTCAGAAAAAGAATAGTT
>NW_020954617.1:5657673-5661170 GCF_900497805.2 Vombatus ursinus
AGGAGAAGGAGAAGGAGAAGGAGAAGGAGAAGGAGAAGGAGAAGGAGGAGAAGAAGAAGAAAAAGAAGAAGAAAAAGAAGAAAAAGAAGAAGAAGGAAGAGGAGGAGGAGGGCAGTGGGGTATCATGGAAGCTTAGGGAGAAGAGTATTTCACAAGTGAAGAGGTGGTTAACATTGTCAAATATTACAGAAAAGTTCAAGAGAATGAGCTGATGAGCAAAAGTGACTGAATTTGGAGATTAAGGCATCATTGGTGACTTTTAAGAGAGTAAGTAAGAGAGTCAGTAGTCTGGTAGAGGTTGCTATTGAAGCCCTCAACACCTATGTCTATGTATCTCCAGCTGGTGCAGATCGATGCATGGGAGGCAGCAACATCTTCACAGAGATCCCAGAAAACAGTCCCAATGGCTCCTTTGTGGCCAACCTGACAGGCTTTGGGGACTCACTGACCAGCGGCTTGCAGCTCTGCCTGAGTGGTGCTGATGCCCACTGGTTCTACCTGGAGGGGATGACAATTCGTCTAAATGTCTCCACAGAGAAGGTCTTGGACCGAGAGGTGTGGGCAGACCTCTGGGGAGGTCTGGGACATGGGAGGAGGGCTCCCGGGAAGGCCTGGGGCATGGGAGGAGGGTTCTGAAGGAAGTAGGGGTCCATAGAACAGGGTTGCAAAAGGAGATAGATTTAGTGGAATCTAATGGAAAGAGTGAGAGGTCTACCACGTATAGGCTGTGTGCCCCTGTGCAAATCAATTCACTTTTCAATATACTAAGCAACTCTAAGACTACAAGTTTCAGGGAATTGAGGGAGTTTCCTCCCTAAGCAGGTTCTTCCCTACATTGATGGAATCACAGGTCCAGAACCAAAAACAGAATAAAGCACTGGGCTCAGAGTCTGCAAACCTGGGTTCTAGATCCAGATTTGCTACTATTTGATTATACAACTGGACAAGTCATTTCCCCCTCTCTGGGCTTCAGTTTCTTCATCTGAAGGAATTTAACTGAATGATCCTTAAGGTTCTTTCTGGTCCTAACAGTCCATGAGACTCTGATTATTAGTACAGTGATAAGCAAAACTGTGACATGTCAATTGTAGAAGGCTTGATGTCTCAGCCCTCTGTCTAGAGAGAACTCAGGACAGGCTGAGGAAGGCTATGGTCCACTCCCCTTTCCCATCTGCACAGCTGGATTAGGTCTCCTCCTTGGTGACCTGTCAGTACCCCTGGAATCATGGTGGTGGGGCAGTGGAGAAGAGACCTAGAGTAAAGTGGACTGTGATATTGGAAATAATAATAACAATCACAACAGTAACAATAATAATGACTGGCATTTATATCGAAATTTAAGGTTTATAAAACACTTTAAAAACATGATCTCATTTGAGCCCCACAAAACCCTGCGAGGTTTTGTGCCATTGTTATTATTATCATGCCCATTTTTCAGATAAGGAAATGGAGGCTGAGAGGTTAATTTGCCCAGATTTACAAAGCTAGTATGGATCTGAGATAGCATTTGAACCTGGGAATTCCTGACTGTAAGTCCTGCTGTCTGGAGTCTACCTGTAGGAGGTGGGTGGGAAGTGGGCAGTGAGTGGGAGTGAGGACTATAGCATATAAAGGACTAGAATAATTACACTGGGCAGACTGATCAAGTTCTGTTGTCTCTGACAGCTGCTGTGGCAGTGCCACCATTGCTAATTCTCCCAGAGGTTGCGTCCTTGGGGATGCAACCAGACATGGGTCCCAACAGCTTAAAACTGCACTGAGACTTTGGAGACATCCTGTATTATTTCAGCTGATCAGAGTCCCTTTGAGGAAGATACACTTCCTAGCTTCTGTCTATGGGGATGCCTACCTAGCTGAGGCCATTTGGACCTCCATATCTTTGGGTAGTAGCAACGGACATGGAAAGAGATTATCAGGCCCTGGATTCGCTTTGCTCCTTCCAGGAGCCCCAAATTGCCCCCGTGGCACCACTCTGTCCAGAGTACTTTGGACAGCTTGGGCAAAAGGAAGCCAAGACTAACACCAGCTTCCCTGTCCAACCCCATAGGCTTTGAAACCTCCTGTTCTGGTAGTGACCCTGTTCTGTTCTGAAGACAACCTCCCCACGGTAAGCCACTCAATTCCTCCTGCCCCTGTTCTATCCCAGCCCAATCTGAAGCACCCTCCCCTATCAGGTGGGCTTCCTCCTGCGTCCCATGACCTTCCCTACATCCTCCCCACTCCTCAGGTGGAGTATAGAGTCATCATACAGGTGCTCAATGAGAATGATCACCAGCCCCACTTCCAAGAAGAGCCCCTTGTGACCCAGAACATCAGTGAGGTAAGGCCTGGACTGGAGAAGCAGAGGGTAAGGAGAGGTTCGGGAGCAGAAGGTGGGGTGATGGCAGTATAGGATTTGGGCTCAAGAGGGTGTAACTGGAAGGAAAAGAGATGTGACCGAAGGAGGGTGTAGCTAGTTGGGAAGGCATAACCAGGGTTCATATCCATCTCTTCCCAGCTGGCAGCCCTTCACTCCGTGGTATTTACAACACAAGCTGAAGATGGGGATGGAGACTCCCTCCTGTACTCCATTGACAACACTTCTGTGAGTCTCTGCAAAGTAACTCTGGGCCAGAGCTAAGGTTCAGGGCACAGGGATGGTTCTCCAGAGGGACCCCATTAACACTCATGAATCGATCCAGTGCCTTTATGGTCAGCCTTCTCCAAATTCCATTCAGACTTTCATGAAGGAATCTCAGGATTCCCAAGGGAGCCTTTGGGAATCAGGAAGGAAAGAAGATCATTGAATCATAGATTTAGAATTGAGAGGTTTTTATTTTTTTTTAATTAATAAATTTATTTATTTTTAGTTTTCAACATTTACTTTCAACATTTACACAAGATTTTGAGTTCCAAATTTTCACTCCATCTCTCCCCTCCCCCCACCCCAAGATGGCATGTATTCTAAATACCCCATCCCCTAGTGTGCCTTCCCTTCTATCTCTCCCCCCCTTCTCTTATCCCCTTCCCCTTCAATTTTCCTGTAGGGCAGGATAGATTTCTATACCCCATTTCCTGTATTTCTTATTTCCCAGTTGCATGTGAAAACTTTTTTTTAAACATGTGTTTCTAAAACTTTGGGTTCCAAATTTTCTCCCTTTCTCCCTCCCCACCCACCCTCATTGAAAAGGCAAGCAACTCAATATAGGTTATACATGTGCAGTTATGCAAAACACTTGCATAGTAGACATGCTGTGAAAAACTAATTCTATTTCCCTTAATTCTATCCTGCCCCACCATTTATTCTGTTCTTTCTTTTGACCCTGTCCCTCCTCAGAAGTATTTGCTTCTGATTACCCCCTTTCCCAATCTGCCCTCCTCTCTATCATCTCCCTACTCTTTTGTCCCCTTCCCCCCCTATTTTCCTGTAGGGTAAGACAGATTTCCTTACCCAATTGAGTGTGCATGTTATTCCCTCCTTAAGTCAAATCCTACGAGAATAAGATCCACTCATTCCT